>NC_044030.1:69408201-69711231 GCF_900496995.4 Aquila chrysaetos chrysaetos
TGACGGTGAATTGAAAATTATCACTTGTAAAACCCTACACTAGTAAGAAAAGATGTCTCAAAACTGCTTCTACATCTAACAGTATTAGTATGCTCTCTTTATTCTTCTGTCCTATTCTTATGATAATCCATAGTTTTAGGAAAATAGGGAATTATTGACACATCTTCATTTGTAGAAAGATCTGTTTTGGAGTGCTGGAATGTCATAGTGGAAAATTCCATTCTAGAATTTGGAAGTTTTGTTTTGAATATTATTTTATGCCTTCTTATAGTTTTATATTTTGGGTGTGTCAAGTCACATAAATGTGTGTCACATTAATGATCTATGATGTGCAGCCTGTCTTATTATACTGCAAAGGCAGGATACTTTGAGGTAAGAAACACATTTCCATCAATTTGAAGCAGCGGCCATTCTGCTGATAAAAATAGTTTGATAAATTGCATTTATATCTTGGTCTGGCTTACAAGTAATACTACTGTGGCTTTAGGGAGGTGCTTGAGAAAATTACAAGGCCTTATTATAATTGCATACTAACTGACAATATGCTTCAGTATCCAAAATCATTGTCATTATTTGAGACAGGAAGCTCTTCAGATGATTCTGGAAATAAAATGCAAGCATATATGGTCTTTTGGTGATAATATGTTCCTTAGTGAACAGTGCCTTAGTAAAGGGGCACTGTTAATTAATATTGTGATTAATACATATCAGATTATGGTGCATTTAATTTAAGGACTGAGCCAAAATTATGAAAGTGATTAGGGATATCTGCCTGGATTAGATTGTAGGCATAGTCCACAGTCACCTGAAACTTGAGTTTCATTTTGAAAAGTTTAGAAAGTTGGAGAAAGTTATTGCAGGCAGCATGAATGATCAGCGATACAGAGGCTTGGAGTGAAACTGGAAAGTGAACAAAATTCACAGTGTATTGTCGACGCGAAATGCAAACACAGACACTGCACACAATCAATGTGATCAAGCAGATGCCACTTTATTGCCCAAATAGCTTGGTTTAAGTATACATTCTAGTTCCTGCTCATGCGCAAGCCATCTGTGAATTGGTTAGCATGTGCTGTCCACGCGCCTAAAGCAATAGATTGATTGGATAAGGTCTTTCGATCACGCGAATGGTTTCCTCCGCCTGTGTCCTGTCTTGAATCCTGCTTTCAGTCATGTATACCCGACCTTGTTCTACTTTTTGTGCTTGTTTCATCAAACTTGTAGCAACAGTTGACCTTCGCTACATCCTTGAGGCCTGCTGCCTGCAGAGGCCTCTGGCTCACAGATGAATCAGTTCCATTGTGTCTGGATTGTTCACTATGTGTCCATTGCTTTCCAGATATCCCACAGTGTATCTATACTGAATCATCCGCTAAAGGTCCTTTTACTGTCCAAGTCACATGAAATTATTTGAAATGATCATTTGAGATGATCCCTTTTTTAAGAGATGAGAATTTTAGACTGTAAAGTGTGGTAACTGTTTTTTGGTATTGATAGTTGTTTTCCAGATTGCCTGTTTCCACAAAGACATGTGCATTGTCACACCAGAGATGAGTAGGTGCTTTTGTCTCCCTTTTCAGCCCACACAAAGGAATCTCTGGTGATCTCAACAGTTAGTTTTGTTAGTAGCTCAGAAGTGTCTCTTTGATTCAAGTTCTGTTATTCACATGCCAGAATTCATATATACATGTATATATAAACCTGGTACAGAGCAGTATTTTGTTTCAAAGGTTTTTTCTTCCAATGCGTATTATTATAAAGTGTATTCTGACACATCTACTCTTTTTAAGGTAGTAAGAACCCTGCAACTTTTACTTGCTTTTACTTTTCTGAGAGTTAAAATATTTGCTTTGTGAGTGCTAGGAATAAACTATATTATGAAGTGTTTTGAGAATATTGAAATGAAAAACTTCAGACTACTGCACATTATATATCTTAAAAAGATATTAGAATTCACTTTGAACCTAAATTCATTTAAGCCCCCCCCAAAATTAGAAATCCTGTAAATCAAAAATGCAAACTTTCAAGTGGTAAAAAATACATTGTATTTGTCAAGAGAGTAGCCAAACAGTTTGGTCTTGTGTTTGTCAGTTGTGTGACTGTTCAAAGCTGTAAGGCTTAGAGAGACAATAACTCTTATTTTAAGTCACACCTTTTTAGGTTTTTAAAAATTCTTCCATCTTATATCCTTCATAGAAACATAACTGGGCTTCGCTCAACATTTCGTGTTTGAAGTTCACTTTGAAATTATTGACCGCACACATAAATTCAGAAAGAAAAGTTAGGGCAGAAAGCTAAAGCACGGGGTCTCTTCCAGTAATAACCTGTGGTTTATTAAAGTTACAAATCTTTGCACTGTTTTGTCATAAAGTTGGTTCAATGCAGAGAAGAAAAAACCCTTGTATTTCAAAACTTTAATCTTCTCTACATTATTTGCAACTTGATGTACATGCTGCATATGATCTTCAGTTAAACATAGTAAAAGAGATCCCATCTTCATACTAAGAAATCCCTCAAATTTCTCCATGTCTTGCTTCTTCAGAGGAACTCATCTTTGTTTAAAATCAAGTTTGTCTTGTACTTTAATCCTTAATTAAGAATTATTTTAATTAAGAATGACCAACATCCTTTTATGACCACGCTTTTTATGTCAACTCTTAACTGAAAATCAAAATAAGGAAGTATGCACACTTGTGCCAGTATAGCTAGTATGTTTTTTATCAACTCTGTCCTATTTGACTTCTGTGTTAAACAAGGGTCATTCCTTTCAGGGAACCCTTATGATATAAAGAAATGAATTTTCTGGAAAAGTAACATTCAGAAAAAAGATTTGTTTCTTTCCTGAACTCCTTTCATATACTGTATAATCCCACTTCATACTCAGTTGAGAATTCATTGTCTTTCATCATCTTCAAGATAATGAACTAAAAAGACACATATAACAGTGAAAAGATACTGATACTGAATCTTATACCATAACATCATTGATTCCATAGTGTCTTGGCCCACCAGACCGGAGAAAAGAAAGCTTCCCTGACTCTTAGCTCAGGTACGTGTAACTTTGCTTCACAACTGGTAGAAAAAGTCCCCGAGTTGTTCCAATTCTCTCCTGAATATTAATTTATGATCACTGTTGGAAACAGATTACTGGGATTGATGAATCCTTTATCTAATTGGAGGATGGATGTACTTCCCTTTAAAAGTCCTGCTCAGCCCAGGACTTGCAGTGAGTGGAAGCTGCTGAAATTCAATGTCTCAACCTCTTCTCTTTCCCCTTCCAAATAGCTATGAACTGTGTTTTTTGTAAGCTATGACTTTGCCCAAAATAGTAAATATATCCATCCTTCTAATTTCCTGTGATATTAAAAACTTCAAAGGAAGAAAAAAAGTTAGATTTAATGTATGCAACGTTTTCTCTGTACCAGCCTGACTAAAGTTTTACAGAAATACTTAGAGACACGTGAATGACATAGAAAATCTTATAGACAAAAATACAAAACTGAGTAATTGAAATAATAAAGCTTCTGACAGTTTCCATTGTAAAAATGAAATGTTTCACAAAAATTTGAAGAAGTTACAAATCCCAAAAGCAGATTTTTATTTCACCAAATGCTACATAATTGTCTCTTCAGCCCTACTTCACCTAAATTTGAGCAATGTTTTTATACATACTTTCAATTTAAAAGCTCTTTTACTTATTAAATCTGTATTAACAAGTACATTTCTGTCCTGTAAAAACCCTATTTTTTGCCAATATCTACCATGATTTAATTCATCTGAAAATGCTGCAATATTTTTTTTCCTGTTTTTCCTCTATTAAAAAAGACTGTTAACGGTCTTAAAAAAAAGTACTGAGGGTAGTGAAGGAAAGTCATGCCCTTTGCATGCACAGATAAACCTATGTTTCTCAACAAAAATGACACTGACTACTCCGTAGTGAGTGGTCCTAAGCAGAAGGCAATAGATAGTATGATTTATTTGATTCTTCAAAACATAAACTGAGATTTCAAAAATGTGTTTATAAATTTGGTCCAGAAGATTTTAAAAATATTTTAAAATTATTTTATCTGAAAGCATTATTTTTTCATGTCAGAAAGATACTTTCCAGTTACCAAATCCTTTCTCAGAAGTTTGGCTTAGCTGCAAGAAATTATGTTTGGGTATTTCACACTTCTGAGTTACTTATCTGCAAATTTTAACCTTGTATAGTAGTGTGTGTGACAGTCCAACAGGTAGGTTGGAATCAGTGAGACAATGTTTTTTCCTTCACAAGAACAAGAATCCAGAGTTCAGTTAGCATTATTCAGGTCAAAACAATAGTAATGAATCAAGGTTATAACACTGTTTCTTCTTAATTGCTGAAATCCCTAATTTTGCAGAAAAGCAGTATATGTTTCAAGGACCTCATGGTGCTTACAAAAAGACTGGGCATACCACTGAAGACATCCTGGATAAAGTGGATCCGAATGAACTGGAACTATATATACATATAGATATTGATATCTCAAAGGGCATGAACATCTTTAATTTGTGGATTTTTTTTCCCCTAAAAGTAAGACAAAAATCTAGTGAAACAAACTGAGGTAGGGTAACAAATGGATGAGACAAAGTAGCAGTAACCTGGAAGTTCTTGACAGGAAAACTGCACAAAATGTTATTGGCTATTTATTTGCACAAACCCATTCTTAGCAATCACTAGAATTCTTTAAAAGCAATCTTCTAGAATTCTTTAGAAATGAGAATACAGGAACAGGTCAGTTACTCATGGATGCCAAGTAATCTCTGATGTATTACACAGAGGCCTGGGAAAACTCAGAGCTGACATTTACTTGTAAAGCTGCCAATGTCAGTGCTTTTCTGCCAAAAGTCTCTCTGTAAATGTTTACTATATATTAAAGCAACCTGAAGATGGTCAACAGACTAAGACTGAGATGGAAAACAGTGAATTATGGGTATTACTTTTCTATTCTCTCTCAGTGAGCATACTGAACTATGTTTAGACTGTTTTCTTCTTGCCTCACCATTTTTATGTCCCTCAGTATTGCTTTTTCTAGAAGGCTGGATATTGAAAAAGTGAATAAGAGCAAAATTTAGCTGTATTTGTCAAAGCAGATATAGCCTGTTTTATATATAGTCAGTTGAAGGTTAATGAAACTAAATTATTCTGGAGACCTAGATATTGCAATGATCAGCAATATGGAAATGTCTATACAAATAATTAGACAACATTATGCATAATTCACGAATATAGACTACATTTGCATTAGAGGGGACTTCAGTATCATAAGAATAGATATGGTCAAGAAATCTAAAAAGGCAAAGAGATATTTTGATAAATGACCAGTCCTGCCCTCTTCTGCTGGTACTCCCTGCGAACATGGTACTACTACTGCGTTAGATCTTTATATGCTTGGAATTCATTCCCTTGCTCTGGTGAAATGTGTTAACCTCCAGGAATTGCTGAGAAGCCAAAATTTATGTCTTCAGACTGCTGAGACAGATGGTCAAATTACTGAACACCTACTGTGAAAGAAATAAGAACTCCAGAAGAGAAACCTCCTCAGTGATTCCTTTTGCAGGATTTACTTCCTTTATACGTTCTTATGTGTCCTACATTGGCTTCATCTATCCTCAGGAGCAGTTCTTTGGATTAAACATAAATTAGTTTAATTTTATGTTTAAAACCAGACTTTATCTTGACCAGACTGTACAAGCCAAACTACCCTTATATTTTCCTTCCCTGCTATGCATATGTGTCCTTCTCCCATGAAAACCAGGACAAAAAGGAGAAAGAGATACAGACTGGACCATACACTTAGCTGAAAGTACTTTTAGTCCTTCCTATTTTTAAACGTATTTTAAGAAGTTTAATAAATGTATTTTTAAACTAAAAGAGGGTAGATTCAGAGTAGATATAAGAAAGAAATTTTTTATGATGAGGGTGGTGAAATACAAGAACAGGTTGCCCAGAGGCTGTAGATGCCCCATCCCTAGAAACATTCAAGGCCAGGTTGGATGGGGCTCTGAGCAACCTGGTCTAGTTGAAGATGTCCCTGCTTATTGCAGGGGGGTTTGGACTAGATGACCTTTAAAGGTCCCTTCCAACTCAAACTATTCTATGATTCTATGATTCTATATAACCTAGACATATGAAATCAAGAGAAATAGTAGAAATGAACTTTACTGTTAACCAGTAATCTACTTCCTATCTTCTCTTTTCATCTGAAATGGGAAGGGAGAGAAGGAAAATATGTCCTCCTACACCATTATGTCATACAGGGATGTACTGCAGAAATTAATACTAATGGGTATGGAGGAGATAACACCTCCTTAACTTTTGCCCTTTGCAGTGAGTCTGTGCCCACCATACAGCTCTTCAGATAAAAGCAGTTCATAAAATGAAGCCCAGGATGTTAGCCAATTGCTGCTATGTAAATTATGAGCATTTTCTTACTACTTTCAGAGCAAAATAAAATAATTTCAAATTACATTTTTCAAATGCACAAAGCAGGAGGAGAATAGAATAAACTGTATCAGAAGATTTTCCATTTGCTTCTTCAGCTGAGTAGCAGTCATCAGCCACATGCAAGAAGGAAGCCACATGGGTTGTATCACTAAATAGAAACGTAACAGCAAAACTATAAACATCATTTAGACACTGCAGATTTCCCAGTCCACTGATTTTGATGCTGATAGAGACAGACTTCCTTTGAAAGTGCAATGATCTGCATGCCTTTTGATCAATGTCTTGGGACAGTCTAGTATTATTTCACATTAGGGTAACAACTAGTCTTTGCATTTGTTTCTTTGTAGGATACTTGTGCATAGGAGAACTGTCAAACAGATTAATATATGGGATGCTAATGAACTGTGACTGAGACTGCATGCATGTACACGTCTGTGTGTCACAAGGTGTGTTTACAAATATCCATGGGAGGAAGATTTCATTTTTGTCCCTGGTCAACCAAGCCAATCTTCAAAAGGTGCTGTGAGGATATATTCCTGCCTTCAGAGACACTAATATTGATGCTGTGCTGTGCTTTTCAGATTTGAAATTTGCAACTAACTGGTCATGCATGAATGTTACTTCCTGACTTATATGTGTGCCTATATAAATTACATGTAAGCTAAAATATGAGCCTAGCTGTGTAGAGCTATTCCTTATATCTGGTAGAGGAAGCACCTAGCCATGATTAAAATACATTCTAGGCAAAGATATTTTTCTACATAAAGTGCTGCCAGAACACTTATATGTGTATAGAGAAATGCACATGCTAAATCATGGGTCTGCAACTGCTATTTCATTTTAAATTTTGGTCATGGGAATTACAGATGCAGAAAGAATCTTTTGACTTCAGCTGGTATAAAACAGGGTTTCAGTTGTAGTTCTGTATCACTTTACATCAGCTGATCCGGCTTTATTCGTAGCTTCAGCATGTGACAGGTACAGTCACAATAACTGTAACTTTTGTGACTCATTTATGAAACTTTCCCTGACAATCTTGGAAGAGCAATCTGTAGTATCAGAGTTCACAGAAAGAATGAAAAGCTTATGACTTTCTGGTTCATTTAAAGAAGAGGATTTAAACTACATAAACTAACATAGTACAAAAGTAGAAATGTCACATTTTTCCAGTTTCCTTAAAGCACAAAGTGCTTAAAGTGCTGATAACCTGGTATTACAATATAAGCTTAATAATTTTTGTGAGCGGGCAAGTTAAACAAAATGTATCTTTGTGGTAATCAACTCTCTGGCTTTGCACCAAATTTGACTTTCATTTTTACTGGATGAAATTAAATTCATGCAGCTCAAACTTTGGTTATGTTTTTTTATATTTTCCAGTGAAGATGCTTAATTTCTCACAGCAAAGTGCAATTCCTAGATGACATTTAGCTATATTTAATTATTTTAAAAGGGAAGAAAAGATATGAAAATTAAAACAAGTGCTTATTTTTTTTTCTGAAAGTTCTCTTCATCTTGATACACTTATTTTCTTAACTGTTTTGGTTTAATGAGCAAACTAAAACCAGGTGTTTTCACAATTCCGATACAAAGTCTAGTCCCACATGTAAATTTATAGACATTTTTTAAAAACTGTAATGAGACTTCTCAGCCAGAAATACTATAAAACTGTTCCAATATCTTAAAAAGTTAAATAATTAACATTACTGAGGAAAACAATTTTTTGGTCATTTCAAAAGCAGCAACCATTTATTTTTCAATATCTACACCTCAAAAAAGTTCTATGTCAGTTGCTGGATCAAATGATCTAGAAATAGACTGAAAATGAATATGAATTCTTAGCAGTGGCAGGATTGTACAGACTCAGTTTAAGGAGTGAGTAAAAAAGGAATACTTGGTTTCTGCTTATTCTGAAAATGAGCAGGATTTATTTTTGTTTTCTCTTCACAGCTAAAGGACTGGGCACCTTAGAAACTTGACAATTTGGTATATCAAGACAGCTGGATCTCAGTTTTCATGCATAAATTTCCCAGGAGATGTACCACTATAATTCCAGAGTAAAACGATGTTGTTTACCCCTAGTCAAGTGAATGGAGCCCAGAAGAAAGGCAGGAGAGAACTAGTGTTTTGCTAACAAGAAACAAGGATTGTGTTTAAGAGAAGTCTTTTGTGGGAAATTCCTCTCATATTTCCCTACCGCTTTGTCCAGAACTGTCAGAGTCTGGCCATAGACAGCAGAGATACCAAATTGCTAAGAGCTGGACTAGGACTGCTGTCCTAGTTCAGTTTGAAGAAGTAACCTGCAGCAGGTTTTCTGGCAACCAGTCTTTCCTGTTAGCTGGAAAACCCATCTCTTCTGAAACAACTTTCAGACTCCACTCAGTAATTGCAGCTAATGCTTCAAACCTGTGTGAAAGGAAGAGTGACATTTAACTTCAGATGAAGTTAAATACCAGTTAAGGTTATTCGGCAACATTGAAAATATTACAGGTGTTTGGAGTCCAGAAAATGAAATTGTGATAAGAAAATAATGACACCAGAATGGAGGAATAAGTCAGAAAATATTTCAAAGTATTTAAAGGAGCCAACAGTTGCACACCTTGAAAGATAACACATGAAAATTTGTTTGGTTTTCTTTTTCCTGAAGCTTTCTATGTTCATTGGAAATAAGGCTATAAAAGAGTATCAAGGAACTAAACCAAGCAAAGCATACTCCCCCAAGAAAAATCCTATGATCCCAAATTAATATTGGTTCACACATTTATTAGTAAATGTGTAACTAAGGAACAGAAACAAGGAAGAGGAAAAGGTGATGGAATTTGAGTCTCCCCAAAAAGCAGAAGAGAGCTTAATGCTGTGAAAGGATGGGAGTGGGCATGTCAGTTGTTCAGTCTTTGACTTTCTCTGCAGAAGGCTTTGTTTTTAGAGAACAAAAATGGAGGAAATTTTATGGTAGTGACTTTTAAAAAGCAAACTCTTAGGGAAATTGTAATTTAGACACAAGAAAAGCATCTTCTTTTCACCAAAGAGAAAGCCATTTTAAAGAATGGTAATTTAGGATGCGCTTCAACTGCAAAACATCAGCTAGATCTTTGCCTCAGCCACATAACTGTAAGCATAGCTATTCTTCTACTCATGCAGTTATTCGCTGTGGTTTTGTACATTCTGGTCTGAACTGCTTTCTGTCATTAAACTTTGATTTCTTCCTTTGCAGGTTTCACACTGAAACATTAGGCAACGTGTTTAATATTCAACTGATTTTTCTCAACCCATTCCTACAGTATGATTTACAATCCTTTCCCTATAATGATCTATAAACTTCCTCTCCATGATCTGTCTTTGCTATTTGCATATTGGTCTGTATTTTTTTCCACCAAGATCCAAGTAAAGGCAGCATAGAAAACTGAACCTACAGTCATTACTTGGCAAGATTAGTAAATATTTACCTCTTTATATTTTCCTCCCCTTTTTAAAAATTGTTAAGTTTGGCTTTTCTGTAATTGTAAAAATAGAAGAATGAGAACATTATCAACTCTGCCAATTAAGTATTAAGAAGCAAAAAAATGAAAGGGGAAATTACAACTATTTGGATGAACGAAAACATTTAATGTATTCTCTCATAACAGTTATAGAACCATCTACAAGGTTATTGTTTTGGCAATAGCTAGGACCACATGGTGGGGATAAAACTGCTCAGAATATGAAAATAGATTCATCTCTCCACAGAAGAAATTTCTCTTTGCGTAAGTTATTCTATTAAACCCAGAACTAGGAAGAATTTCTAATGGTAGTTTTGCATCTATTTTATGTAGGAATCAAGAACGAGAAATGGAACAACTCTCCAGCTATCTCTTCTGCCCTGTATCTTGTGCCTTTTACTTTACCTGCCTCTATGTGGGCCTAATACAGTTTTGGTAATGCCAGCAACATCAACAAGCAGAGAGGAATGTAAAAGGTGTGGCAAAAGGAAATTACAATAATACAACTTTGCTATTATAGTATCTCTGCCTTGCCTGAGCAACAATGACTTTTCACCTAAGGACGTTAAATTTTCAATTGAAATTACTAGAAATAATAATTCTTTCATTATCAACAGTTGTTCTCTGGGTCATTTTTGTACCTAGTATAAGCTGTGCAAACTGGATGTGCCAGGAAGCATATCTAGAACAGAGTGCTGCCAATATTCTCAGTCCAGGTTACAACCTCTTAACAAGGTGTTTTTTCTTTGTAGATGTGCAAACAGGAAAAAGCTTTCCCAGAAAGTATGCTTGGACCAAAAACTTCGCAACATCACAGATAGGTTGCAGTGACCTTCTTCTCTATTTGGCAGGGCCAATAAAAAGACAAGGTTTTATATATTAGAATGCTTGAATTCTCACTGAACTTCTGTTTGTTAAGGAGCTGCAAGATTAAGTCAGAACAATCACATTTTTACAGTTTTTTAAAACAAATGTTCTTTCAATTTTGATAAGAAAATGATGCTTAGCTAGTAAAAATATAGTTTGAATATTTGATTAAGAAGTACTTAGAAAACACACATGAAAAAGCAATGTAGATAAATCTAAAATAAATCAGCCAGTATTCAAGCAGGTGCAAGAACTTTTTCCAGAGTCACTTTTCCAGATACCAGGCTGTCCCCTGTGCTGACCATACACTGGTAAGTATAAATAAGCCTCAAACCTGCATATTTTATCAGTAAGGAATTGCTTGATTGCTGTTTATGCAAGCCATAGTCTTTCTATACTAATTTTAGTTCAGTAGTCAGAATTGAATCTATAAAAAATAAGCAACATTGAACAGACTTTACTGGATGAACATATGAAGAAGCAGTAGACTTCTGTGAGTAACTTCAAATAAATATAAAAAAGAGCAGTCATCACAGAATTTCACAATTAATTTTGACCTTTCTGTTTAAATGATGATGGGAGGTTTGCTTCAATTTTATTATATTGCCAAAAATCACGTTAGATCTAGCAGTTACAAACCAGCTTAGTGCTGATACAAATTTTGTATAGGCTCAGTGGACTTTAAGAAGCTCAACACTTGAATGAAGCATAGAAATTTCTTTACGTGATATTCTATTACACTGTATATATTGTAGTTACTTTTATTTAGAAAATAAATGATAGTTCAGGCTTTTCCCTTAGGTAAAGAAATCCAGTGGGAAGTAAAATCTCAGGTGAAAAAACCTTCAGGTCTTCCCTTGGTGACTCCTTGCACTATGCTCTCAGGAATGACAAAGAGTTATTTTGCACGCTTTGCTACCTGACAGTTCCGGAAGTCTTGAAAAACGAGCAATGTAGAGAAATCCTATTTCTGCAAGGTAAGTATGGCATTACCTGTCCTAGCATTGCTTTCACAGGTAACTCTCCCACAGGGTAATTAATACATTCCTTTGTCCCCCAAGGTATCCATTTTAGCCAATTTTCACACATGTTCATGACAATGAGCTTTGGAAAATAACAATTTACTGATTCAGCCCTCCTCAAACAGAAGTCTGTAGATAGAATCATTGTCTCTGAGAAATCAGCTGAAGGGAAGAACATATGAAGGCAGCAACGTTCCCTTTTGAGGAAGCAAGATGACATGACCAGAATGGCAGAAGGCTCTTTGGAAGACAGTATTAGTTTGTCCAGTCTGTTTAGTCTGATGGGTTGAGACACTTGAGGCTGGCCATTGTCAAATCTTTAAAATACCTGTTTGTTAAACTTGGAGGGAAAAGACTGAGGCATGATAGTATAACTGCACCTGAAGCTATTGTCAAAGAGAAACTGAAAACTAAAAAACTTAACTCACTAAAATACGTTTTTCCATATTGGTGGCAGCTGTCACAGATAACGGTCATTAAAAAAAAATATTAAAAACCTTAGGAACAGATGAATTGTAGACACTGTGTGTTTTCCTGCTTGCTAATCTGGAAAACTTAATCCACAAGAGTCATTTATGTGACTGCAGAGCTAAGCTAGTCAATGCACTCCCAGACTTATAAGTCCTGGTTTATACAACTGCATAGCTGAAATGTTCCATATTCAGAGACAAAAATTTCTTTTGAAAACCTACTTACATATACAAAATTGTCTTTTTGAGCTATTTCTTATGTTTGAGGTCTGACCTGGTTGATATTTACAGTTCTTGAAATTGTACTATTTGTTTTGTTTAAAAAACAAGAGTTGCAGATGCCACATATTAGAATTCACTTTGAAGTGTAGAACTGAAGGTGAAGTGTCTCTTAGAGTCACTTGGAAAGTAAAAAAAGACAAAACTTAATCCAAAGTTAGAAGTTGCTTTGCATGTACTATACTAAACAGACCCATTATTCATCAGCCCTTGCAATGTCATCTTCTTACTGGCCTTGCGTCCTTTTCTGTCCTTGAATTATGCCATATACTGTTTTCATTACAGATTTTCAGAGCTGGGATTCTGTTATGAAGACAGATAAAGAAATTTTTATTTTTTTTTAATGTTGCTTACATATTTCTGCATAAGGCCTCACATATGGAATTAAAAGACTTTATAGTTGATTGCAGGCTGTGAATGTGCATTGACTTTTCCTAGTTCCACAGCTGATGTTGTTTTAGAACAAAACGTGATTCGGCTCTGGTAAGCTATGGTGTAGCTCTCAGGACTAGAGAAAGTGTTTTTCAAACTTATTTTTAGGAAAAGCAGACAGTTATTAGGAAATAATACTCATATCAAGTAGGAGAAAAGTGTAAATATTGTTAGTAAGAGACAGTGATTTTTATTGCTGCAAGGAATGCATACATCTCATTGTAAACAACACTCCCTTTTCCCATAATTATTGCTGAGATAGGTGACGTTTTCCATAGGTAGATTCGATAACTGATAGAGGATTCTGGAAAGCAGTAAGGGACATTGTTGACATACTTGATGAGTAGTTAAACCTATTAACTCTCAAGGAGAGCTAGTTCAACCTCCAACCGTAAAGCATCCATTTAGCTTCCTGCTCTTCTGAACCTGAATAATCAACAACGTTACAAGCTGGAGATAAGCATTTGCTTAGATACCTGCAAAGGAAAGGTTGTTCTCTAACTTGCACTGGGTATCAATCCTCCCGCCCTGGCCCCTCTTCCATGGCCCTATCTAGTCCTAGAGTGACTTAATATTCACATCTGGTATATATTTTATGATCATTCATTTAAGATTGAGTACATATAAAAATGCTTCATATTCCCATATGATAAATCCCTCGCTCCTGGTTGCTGTGTATGTGGAATCAGGTAGTTTGAAATAGGAACGTGCTACTGCTGAATGCCAAGAGAAAGAATAGTAGCAGGCAACACTTTGTCCAATTCTATCTTTGTAATCCAGTTTGGCTCAAAATATCATGAACTTCATAAAGAACCTCTGTTTTGCATGCGTGTTCTTAAAAATACTGATCAGATTAAGTATCAAATTCTAGAAAAACAATATTATGAAAGTTAAATTTCTCACAAAGACAATGGAAACAAACCCATATAAACCTTTAGAATAATATTTGGAACATGATACTGAAGCCTTTTAATAAAAAAAAAAAAAAAAAAGGAACATACCATTCTACACATTAAAACATAGACTTCTCTTTTACAAGAATAGTGAGAATTATACATTACTGCAAGAGTAGACAAACGTGTATCACACATAAAAACAAAAGATAACAACCCAAATCAGAGACTAAAATGAGAAAACTAGACTACTACTTAAGAAAAATTGATCCACTATGACCCTCCTACCCTTAAGTGAGACTTCCACAGAGGTGGAGCCCAAAGAGCTCCATCACACCACTCAAACCTCTAGTGTTCCTTATAACAGGATTCCTCAGTTTAGGGTTTTGGTTTTTTTACCCTACCTTTTACTACATAGACAATTATTGTGTTAAAAAGCTGAGTTAGCAGAATAAGGGAAAGCTCTGCATGTATTTTAAGGTCTCTGTGTCTTTGAAGACATCTGTCCTTTACCACTGTTTTCTTAAAAGCACACAGGAAAGAAACTTTAATTAGTTTTCTTGTATTTTATTTTGACTTCATTCTTCTCCCTCCAAATGGTGTTACAAGTAATCTAGCATCATGGAATAGGTAGACATTTCACTTAACTTAGACATGTGACTTTGAGTGAAATCTGTAATTCTTGATCAATTACCTCAGTTTTCTGCATAGTGTCTTGGGAAGGGTGGGCAGCTAGGAAAGAGATATGAAATATCCAGGGAGCAGAAAACTGCTTAAAGCTATCCACCAGTTAGTGCTATGTGCAAAATTGCATTTCTTTGCAGGTCTCAATGCATTCCTTACTTTATGGGATCACAGCTTCTGTTGAGCAGAGGTGCCTCCATCACTGGATTGCTATTACCCTTTTATAGGCAGAGTGAGTTTCCCCAATGGAAGTGCGAGATTCTGTTTCCTGGGGAAAACCCTCATCTGTCAATCTCAATTTTGGTCAACTAGTTTTATAGAAAAAAGTTTCAAGTAGCCTGAAGTTCTACAAAATAAATAAATTAACACTGTACTGGTCTCCCTTTCCAAACAAGTCAGGGCATAAGTTTTCTGCTGATGGCTTTGCCACGGGGCTTTCCCATCTATGGGAGCTCATTATTTCTGTGATGATTGTCGTCAGTTACTGATAGTTCTCTGACCTAATTCTACAGCTCACCTTGCTTTTGCAGTTCCTTGTCACACTTTCTCTACTCTTTTGATATGCCAGAAAAGAAATAGAGGCTGCAAAATTTTGTAAAAGCATATTCCTAGTCTACTGGCTGAAATGATTTATTGTGCTTCCAGACAGTAATGGCTTCCAATTGACAAAAGAAATACGTCTTTCCAGAGGGGAACACTAGAAAATGTGTAGTATGACATGAAATCTTACCAACTTGAGGCACCTTCTAGGCTGTGGTTTCTCTTAAAAAGGCTATAAGGTTCCTTAATTATGTTTGTGTCGTTTTTACACACACACATGCAGACTGAGTACAATCAAACAGGACACCACAGAGGGAACTGAAAGAAGTAACAATTATTCTATAAATGGGAAGCTAATTTAGTTGTTTCGTCATTTTTTCATCTAAAATAGATATGATTGACTACACTGAAGGAGAATACCTTGCCTTAGCTCTGGATTGTTATGATTTCATTTATGAAACATAGGAGACATTAAAAGGAAAATATTTCTATTTCATCCATTGAATGTATTTTAATGCTGTCATGAAATTAAGAATTCCCTCTAGCAGCAACCAGAATTTTTTTCTCAAAACATTTAGTCAATTGTATGTCAATATACAAAATTCAGCCTGATATTATGAACAGGTTCAGTCATGATTTAGGCTGTGGCAATTGCAACACAATGCTGGCAGGAGCAACCAGTAGTGAACCTTTTGGGAAAAAAAAAAAAAAATCTGTGTGATTTTTGAGTTCTAACTTTGTTTTAACAGATGAACATTTCAGTGATAGGACAAAGCCTGTACAGAATTTACAACTGCATAAAGACTCTGATGTTTAGTTCTGTGTTTGAAGACTAACCTTGTTGCTTATTCTAGCTCTGCTGTGGTTTAACCCCAGCCAGCAACTAAGCACCACGCAGCCGCTCACTCAGTCCCCCCACCTTTGGCCAGTTTGGGTCAGCTGTCCTGGCTGTGTCCCCTCCCAACTTCTTGTGCCCCTTCAGCCTTCTCGCTGGCTGGGCATGAGAAGCTGAAAAATCCTTGACTTTTAGTCTAAACACTACTTAGCAACAACTGAAAACATCAGTGTGTTATCAACATTTTTCTCATACTAAGTCCAAGACACAACATTATACCAGCTACTAGAAAGGAAATTAAATCTATCCCAGCCGAAACTAGGACAAGCTCATATCATGCTCCAAATACTGATACGTCAAAACTTTAATTCTGAAATATGAATGACAAAACTGGTCTCAAACTAAAAGTTGAATAAGA
Organism: Aquila chrysaetos chrysaetos; assembly: GCF_900496995.4. Classification (NCBI taxonomy): domain Eukaryota; kingdom Metazoa; phylum Chordata; class Aves; order Accipitriformes; family Accipitridae; genus Aquila; species Aquila chrysaetos. Next base: position 69,424,584 of record NC_044030.1, read on the forward strand.
AATTGAGGCCAGAAAGGATTCCCTTACTCTCTTTTGATTATTTTATAGGATTTTTATTTTGTGAATGTTCCACATGTTCAAACAAGTATCATCTTGTTCATTTAAAAGCTTTAAATGAACTTAAAAAAAAAAAAAAATCAATAAAGCTCTCTGAACTGTTGTATCTATAAGGATTTCAGCATTCTTTATGAAATAACATTTGAATGAAATTGTGCAAGTAATAATAGATAGAAAAAGTTCACAGTATTCCTTCTACTGATCTATTTCAAAGATGCATATCCTGGTTAAAAAATGAGAGCGTGAGATAGCAATGTGAAATCAATGGAAATTATGCATTCAATTACTCTTTAAGTGTTCAAGCCTAAATATTACTTGACAATTTAGTCAGATTAAATTAGTATTCATTGAATGGCTGGAGTTTTGGCACAACTGCTGATGGCAATTACCAGAAATGATCTCTATAGTGAATATTTATTGCAAATCAGGACTGGATTATTAAGTTTTCTGTGGTTTCCACAGAATAACTGTAGATTAATATAGGCCTGTGCAATTTTGTGAAATACTAGAGTGCTTCAATAAGAAAAAAATTCTGCTGAGTATTTTTAAGGCTAAGAGTGAGCACAAAAACTAGAAGGAAACTTTCAGAGATGAAAAAAAACTGATCAAAACTAGTAAGACTTTTATTAATTTTTTCTTATTTTCTATGTTTTTATCAAAATCTAGGGTGAATATGGAATTTCATTTGTGAAAACCTTCACTTCATTAGCAAAGCCATTGAGGCTAAGAAGAAACACAGGTAAGCTTAAACATAGCTTTTTATCATGTTAAACATATTAAATACATGTTGTTAATCTTAACATTTTTGAAATCAGTGGAAAAGCTGACTTATACTTTAGGCAAGAAAAAGCTCTACTAAGTAGGTTTTATTCCAAAAGTCAGATACACAAGAGTGTCCTCACTGATTTACCATTGGAAGACTGTTCATTATTTTAGTCTAATACTAAAATTGGAGGTAAGTAGCAGGGATACAGTAATAGATGCAGTAGAACAGAGAACAAACTTATATGTCTGATATGCCCACATAGGCAATAAAAGGAAAATGTTCTATATTGTCTGCACTAAAAATTAGTAAACTGCACTGGTCTGCATTCAGTTTAGCCACCTAAGATACATAGGAACAGAGACCTGAGAATGTTTGGGTTCTGGATTTTTGTAATACTTTAAAACATAAAGAGATAGTTGAATGCACCGGTATAATTTTGCGTCTGTGCAGCAAATGTATAGCATTTTCTTTTTTCCCCCACGTTTTAAGTGTGCTGAGGAACTTACCAGGCATCAGTCTCCTCAGGACTTTTCAGAAAACATTACACAGTTAAACCTCTGTCTATGGAACCTAAAGATATGGTTAAAAGCTTCTAATATTTTTAGTCAATTCTAATAATACATATTTTCATTAATGCATTTAATATAAACCTTATTAAGAGACCTGTTTGGCAGTGAAACCACTAGAGTGCCTTAAAATCATTTGCCACTATTTTGTAATATACTTACATTTGAATGCCATACAGGTGAAAAATTTTTGAGCTGTGCACTTTTCACTTTCTTCTCCTTTCAGAGAGAGTATCTCGGTCTTGTTTGGCCATAACATGTACTGATTGTGTAAGACTGTATTTCTGGTGATGTGGTGAATGCTTCACCAGTTGCAAATGGTAGTATTTCAGGAATTTCAAAAGACTACAGGAACCTGTCAACAAACAGTTTGTCTTGACAGCTGACTGCAGTCACGGAACCTGGGAGGTGTCCCAGAGCTGGGAGGTGACCTCAGAAGGTCATTGGCTCTATCCCAGTGGCCTGAGGCAGGATCAGCTATACCTGTGTTACTTGTTTCTGATATTTGTTTAATTTTTTCTTAAAGAAGAGACTCTCCTCTCTCACAAAGAAGATGCCAACACCTGCCCAGACAACTCATTCATTTGCTTTGCTACTCTCATGGTTAGAAAATATTTCCTAGTAGTCAACCTAAATCTCCCCTTCTAACTTTCTATCTGCCACAGGCATGAGGAATAAACTACTTTTCTTTGCAGCAGCTATGGAATATATTTGAAGACTCAAAAAACATTATGTCTCAGTCCTGTTCTAGACTAAACAGTCATATTCTCTCACCTTTTTCCTTGCAAGACCATTTTTCACAGACCTCTGATCATTCATGCTACCATTCTCTGGATTCTTTCCATTTGAGCATGTTTTTCTCAACATCGCTAAGTAAGCCTAGCACTCCAGTGCAAAATATGTTTCTTTTGTGGAATGCCACATTCCCCTTCATCATAGTAAGGTGTTTGCCTCTTGAGGAATGCCATGAAACTGTTGACTCACATTCTGTTTGTAAACCACTAAATCCTCTTCTGCAGATCTGACATCCAGCCAGTTATTTCTCAGTCTGCTCTTGTGCAAGTGATTATTCATGCCAAGTGCAATGCTTTGTTTTCCTCCATTTGATTGAATTAACAATTATCAGTTCTCTAGTTACTAAGGGAAATACAGGACCACAGTTTATACTTACAGTGTTCAAATATCAGCCCCTAAACCTTGAGCTTGTAAGACCAGCACTGCATTTCCATGGTTGGGCTCCCTTGCTATGGTCCCACAGGAGAAGAACTTTGTCCAGTACTTTTCATCAGTAGGACATGCTTTACATGGTTTTAGAAACAACACATAACTAGCACCCCTTATTTCTGGAAGTCTGTACTACCTAGAAAATATTTCTTGCTCTATGTTCTTCAGAGATTTCAATTAAAGCTCATGTTTTTTCTCCTCCTGCCTCAATGCCTTTCCTTTGGCTAATACCAAAGGCCAAGAGCTGAAACATATGGGTTCATGTAATAGCTGTACCTTGCTATGGTAGTTTATTCCCCTTCATCATTTCACGTCCAATTTTATCTGACATTTTATCTGGTTTATCCAGTTTAAGGCCCCCCCTGACCCTAATTAGTAAGATCAGACAGTTCTGTGGGAGTGTATTTGAGCACTATTTTGTGCACTCTTACCATGGTAGTTTTAATTTATAATGAAAAATAAGCTAATTGAAGAATATTTATTCTTTCTATGTCCCCAGTGTTTTTGCTTCTTTCATGTATGAGTATGAGTGGCTGTGTGGATGGATGGGAAGGGGTCTGATGGATGAGAGCACATTCTGACTGAATTTAAACAGTGAAACATACAGCAAAGTGCAAATGCCCATCTTCCCCAGGTTTAAGAGATCCAATACTCAAGCTTCTAGTTCTTTACATTACTGACAATTTTATTTTGATGGAGATTTTTTTTTAGAGACAGGATGACCTTTGTGACAAGAACCTTTTAAAAATTAGTTTATCCAACTTTTATATTTCAAACTGGATAAACTTTGCTTAATACTTAAAGGAAACAACAAAGTTACTTTAATCTTAAATATATGTATATACACACACACACACACGTATATATACATATCTGCATCATCTTTTCACATTCACTTCAGAACTTCCTAGTTGAAACAGGAACAAACTAAATAAAATCATTGCCAGAATGGCTATTCTCATATCTATTTAAAAATTAAAAGAGTAGAAACTCTGTCTTAGAAAATATTAGAATTATTTTCTTAAATATGTGAATAGTCCCTATGCTAAAGTGATAGACACATTAGAAGTCCTACCTTAGCTCTTAATGAATAGATGTAAAAAATCGTGTAAATTTTGCTACTCCTGGCAGCATTAATATGAGTGCACTGGCTCTACCAGCTGCCTTGCCTAAGCTTACAACACCACCCATGTGGAAAGCAAAGAAATATCAGTAGTTTTAACCATACATGTTTACATGTTACAGCTAAACACTGAATTGTAAAGACATGATGGAAGTGATCCAACTTAGAAATTAAATGTTAGATTAATGTTGTTAAAGCTATGCATCTCTCTCCCCTGCAGATTCGAAGACTGTAAGCTTCTCTGATATTCAGATAAAGAGCAAAGACAACTGATGAATGATGCAATGCATCCACTGTTTAAGAGAATTTATTTCTAGAAGATATAAATTTCATACAACACTTCATATGAGGCATAGTTCATTTATATCAGCCCACTGAACTCACAAGGGGTTACTGATATTGATACAGTTTAGTATTAGGAAGACAAATAAACAGCTTTTAAGAGAGTGCAAAACACTTTTGATTACTTATCCAGACTGAAATTATTCTTTTATCAGGCTAGGTGCTTGTATGCAAAGGGCAGGGTCAGGGAAAGACAATGAAAACAAAAAGGGAGAGATGAACAGAGGTCTTAAGCTGAGCTGTACTCAGGCAGACTAGGTATAGCAGCTACTTCTGTGGCTTTACATACAACAGCCTTATATGCTATTGTAAGTGCAAGTGTATGTGTTTAGAGACAATATATTTAATTTGTTATTTTTCCTTGTTGCAAAGGATATTCGGTCTCGATTCTATAATGGCTAGTGCAATTTCTCAAATTATTTTAGCTGGAAACTATATTAGAGTTTCATTTGTTGTTTCAGAATAGCTACCACCTTGCTTTAGAAAACCAAAGTTCTTGTGATATGCAAATTTCTGGAAATGTATGTGGTATCACCTCTAAGTGACCATATTATAAAGCCTTTTATGATTGCCAGTAGTGTTGTTATAAATCTATTTTGCATAATAATTAAATAGTATCACTCCAACCCCGAGAAGTCATAGACCTTTTGTCATCATTAGACAAAATCAGGCTGAGTGTAAACACAGCCTAGTTTCCTCCATGTTTTTGTATTTGTATGCAGCAATTGTCAGCATGTCGGCAGTGGACGGTGATAAAGTGCATTTTTCTGCTTGGGTGGTTAGCCCTTTCATTTTTACAAGTGACAAAATAAAAATCTGTTGAAGAGTGAACATGCTGCTTTCACTGTGTCATCTCAGCCCTGCAGGTCATTTTATTATAAAAATGTAAAAATCCAGTCAATTTTATTTAATCAGCTGAAAAGGAAAAGTGTTTCCAGGTCATTAATCAAGTGCTCCTTCTCTGTGGGACTTGTCTCTTCAGAAACTGCCATCTGAATCATTAATAAAGCTGAAAAGATTTTGTGCCAGCAGGTTTTTGAGAAACCTAGATGCTATCAATATAACTGGAGTAAAGCAATTTGAGGTCAACAAATAAAGCTTTATATATTCATTGCTTCAAAAGCTGCATCTTGCCTATTAAAAACAATTATTTATTTTAAAAGCATTTAATTGTTGGAAAACATGCAACTGTTTAGAAGGTATTTGATTATATATTCCATAATTATATGTTTTCTTTAATGTTACCTAACCATATATTTACAGTAAACTTTCATGTGAATTGATCAAAACATAATGAGACAGTAAGAAGAGATAATTACTACTGTATCTATAATAATAATGATAGTAATTAAACCACAGAGAACTACATTCAAATAACGTCAAGCTTGAGACTTAAACCTCTATTAACAAAGGCACTGAAGGCACTTACTGCATTGTTAACACATTCGGCTCCACGCATGCCTCGATGAGGCAGCTTGTGCTACCTGTGGCTGAATCTCTGCATATGTTTTGTGGCAGGCAAGAAGAACACACTTTCTCATCCTGCGAATGTGTGAGATGAAAAGTGTTTCCATCCCATGTGATGGGCAAGGTGAAAACCTTACAAAATGTTGGGACTGGTAGATTAAAAGGAGAGAGGTAGAGTGCAGTGTAGAATAAGTGTGAATGCGGGAATTAGGGCACTCCTATGGCCATTCATGTTCTCACCTGGCTTTGGGAGACTGAGTGCTAATTCCCTGTCCTTTCAGCTGTTTCTCTGGAAGAAGAGTAGTACCAACAGGAGCAAATTGAGATTAATGAAAGAATAGCCTAATGTTTAAGGTTTTCATTTTGCATGAGTAGTCTAGATTCAGGTATCTGCTTTTCATCAAAGAAAGCAAGCATTTGAATCCAGGTTCCCAACTGTTGTCTGGTCAGGATTGGTTTCTTTTCCCTAGGCTTCCCTGAGAACTGCTCATTTAGGATTGATAAATTTCAACATGTTAAGTGAAAAACTGTACCAGGAACTTCCTATTCAGTCTACTTATGAATACCCTGTTATGTTTGCGTTTACACCAATGGGCTTTGGAGTTAGAAAGATACGAGGTGCTTGCTTGATTTACATTTTTTGGTTTGCATTGCATCTTTTGTAATACTTTGGATTGCCCCCAACAAATTGGTTAAAGAGCATTTCCTAATTACCTCTAACTTTTTGCTAGGTAAGAAATTAATTTTGCTTTCTGAAAGTGCTAAGGTTATAATTTCAAAAGCTACATAAATCCATTTCTATTCAGGAAGGCAGCACTTCAAAATATATGTACATGGGTGTGCTTTTACTCATGCATATTCTAATCTGAAAAAATCAGACAAAAAACAGATCCCATATCCCTTTTTCTCTAATATTTTAAAGATATCTTTACTCTCATACCCAGTATCTTATGTGTGAATTAAAATGATTTCTTCACAGTGAAAGTTCATGGGTTATTACAGTGTAATCCTGAATTCACATGTCTATCAATATAATTCAGATTGTGTTTTATTCTTCTGAACAGTGTGCACATAACAGCTGATGCTAACCACCATCCTCCTCATTACATATCGTAGACTGTGAATACTCTTCCTAGCCTGTCCTGTAACTCTACAGCAAGATTACAAACAGTGTAAACTCTGTGTAACACTGTGGACATCCTTGCTTACGCTGGACAATGTGGGCAATGCTTATGTTGACATAACTGCATGAAATTTGGCACACAGGCTTGTAACAGGCCACCAAAGAGCCAGAATCTAATTGCATTTACACTAGTTCAATTCACTTAGAGTTACTTGTTTGTACCTGTGTAACGGAGTGAAAAAGAGCCTGCAGGTCAACAGCAGCAGTAATTACTTGTCCACTAGGAACTGAACTGAGGCCACCAATTCATTTCACACAGTTGACCAAACAGTCATTGGATGGTAAGGACATCTTGTCCTGAGCAACTCAAGCTATTCATAACAAGAATTTAGTAGTTGAGGGCTTCAGAGTCCATTTATGAATCCCCAGGACTCAATGGCTCATGAGACTAGTAATGTGTTATGAAGTCTCTCACCATCACAAAGTTACAGTTTTAAGAGTGTGTGTGTGTCTCTGCGCTATTTTTTTCTCTCCCTGTAGAAAATTGCCTAAGGTGCCCTGCTAGCTTTGGGAAACAGTATCTTTACCCTGCTGTGATAATTTGAGATGTGGCAGAATTTTGTGATTCAAAGTAGGTTTTCTTCTCTTTTTCTTTTGTACGTTATTTTATCTTAAAATGAAATTTCAGAGATGCTTTAGTCTTAATATAGACTAATCATTATAATGGTTATCTAAAAAAAAGAAGCCATATAAATCTCATTTTATGATTTGCTCCAAAATCACCATTACTATGATTAGTCTATGTTAAGAAAAAATATCTATTAAATTTTGTTTGAAGATAAAAGAGTATAGAAAAAAAGCTGTCTCGAATCACAAAGCTCTGCCAAGTCCTAAATTGTCACAGCAGGAATAAAGATGGTATAACAATGATAAAACAGCTACCAAAGAAGCTTAATCCTGGTACAAATTAAAATTCCTAAAATTTTTCTGTAACGGAGGTAGTAATTTCTCAGTAATTGCTATTAATTATTTTGGCAAGAAGATATCAACAATTCTCCTTTAACAATGTCAGTTGCCATTAATATAAATCTTTCAGGTCTCATTTTTATGTACGCGTACACTTTGCACATCAGAAAGCCAGAGATTTGCTGTTGTAAAGTAGATTAAGCAGGGATTAGAAAATGTGGAACAATGTCTACTTCCAAATTCACTCATTTTCTGGTTTTATACCATTACACAGACCTTTACTCAGCCTGTAAAGTTGCTGGCTAGCTCATTTGTCAGTAACAAAACCAAAGGAAATAGAAAAAATAGGTTGATTTTTTTTTTTTTTAAATCAGAACCATATTCACTTATGTATAAAGAAAGTTGAAGAGACTGTATATACAGACTTATGGGACTACTGTAACAATACGCAACTAGATGCTGTATGTATTGAACAATGATTCAGTTAAGTACTTCAGAAACTGACTTTTATACTTCAACAAGCATTTTTGGCATATTATAACTCTTTCTTGCTCTTTAATGTCAGAAATATGAAGCTATTTCTTTTCCTATCTCATACTCATTTGGTACATTTGCCAAAATAAAATGTAATCTAATAACTTTAGATCTTTTGTTACCACAGTGATCAGAATATTATCCTCCCATGTGACATGGGATTTCAGACTGAAACTGGCCTCTTTTGGTCACTGCAGTCTGAAATCATACTACTGCAAGACCATATTAAATTTCTTGCCTTCATTACTTTTTCTAGAATCATATGTTTTGGCAGATTTTATTTTATTTATTTTTTTCTGATTCCTAAATATGTGTCAGCACTGCCCTTTTAGCTTAGTAATTTATTCTCCCTGGAGCTTACTGATAATCAAAGATTTTCCCAACTTTAATTCAGCTAGGCTGAACCAACTATGCTATTTTACCACCTCCCTCTGACCTGAGAAGACATTGCTTTGTGCCTCCTCTAGTTTACTCTTTCCTTTTTTTACTCATCCTCCTCCCCCAGGCCGAGTGACGAGAATTTACCCAATATTTCAGATGAGGCCACATCCAGTCATTAGAAACTAATTTTTATTAATTACTATTATTTCTATGATTTTACAGAGCTTTTCCTGTCGCTGTGTTTCTCCTTTCAGTATAACCATCACCATCTTCCTTGCTCACAACCAGAGTTCTGCTACTGATTTCCAACTACTTCTGCTTAGCTAATGATTTCTCCTCCAACATTGCAGCAAATGCTTGACTGAAATTCAGATAGATAAGATCAACTGAAAGTAACTTTAATGTTGACAGATATCACCTGATTGATGCAAGATGCATTTTTATCCTTTTTACTCCTCAGTACCTTGGAATACTTTGTGGAATAAGTACTTTTCTTACCTGTTTTGGAATCTTATAGAAATCCCTCTTCCTCATTTTGCTTTGCAATTTGCCTGGTTTTTACGTTTTCTGACTTAGTTGCTTTGTAGGAAAACGAACAAACGAAGATAAATATTCTGTACTTGGTTAAATATGTAATATATACAGCTGCAGCATGTAGGATGAAATACAACACAAGGGCAGCTAGGACAGATTTAATTGCCTCTTTGCTAAATGTTCTGCATGCTATATTCCTGTAACCTTTGACTACGTATATTGATTTGTATCTACACTTTTTTTTTTTTTAACATGAGCATCTACCATGCAAGGAGTGCCTGTGGTACACACTGAGAAAGAGCAAGAGGACCCCAAAGTGATACAGGTGCCTTTGAGAACTAATTTCTTAGCTTTTTCCTTTGGTGAGTAACTACAGGATTTTTTCTCTCCTGATAAAATACGTATTAATGATTTTACCACCGCTATTCTGCACCTCTGCAGCTTGAACTGCTGTCCTAAAAGCAGATTCGTTTTCCCGGTGTGCAAGCCAATAACACACAGAGTCAAGATATTTTCAAATTAATTTCATTGATGTGCATGAATGGGTGCCTGTCTCAAGACAGCACACCTTTGTCTCAAAAATTCCCAGATTTATGTACTTAAGTAATACATATTCATTATTATTTCCCGTAATGATTTGTTCTTTCTTCTTCGCCTCTCTTGTAAATTAGTGCGCAGACTTTGTCTTCTTCCTTCTTGTCCTCTTTTGAGTAGGTGGTATCATTTGAGTAGGCAGTCAATGAGTTGGTGGTTGTGATCTCCCCCTGTAGGCATTAACTTTTACCTTCTTCTTACTCTGTCTTGGCAGTTCCAAGCGGTTCTTCAAGGTTTGTTGATCAGACCACAATCCATTATCTTTTCTGACATAAGCATTCTACCTATTTTCAAAGCCCCATTGTCTAATAGTTTATTCCTAAACCCTAAATTACGTCTACTTATTGTTTCCTTATTTTAAATATTAACTGATGGGGGCTGTACACAGAACTTTAGCAGTTCTCTGGTTATTTCAATATATTATACGTATTAATTGATAACAGAACTATTTTAGGATTAGTCAGTTTCCTAAAAGTTTTGATTCCTGAAAAATACAGATACAGAAAACCCCTGCATTTTTACTATAGAAAAGGTATCAAGAAGCTATGATGTCCCACTGAATTTCATAAAAATATGCATAATTATTTGGACTACAGTTTTAGAAGTTGAAGCAAAACAACCCATTGTCATCTGAAGGCCTTTCCCTTCCGTTTTTTGGTTTATTTATTTGACATTGAGAAAAATAAGAATGTTATAGATCTTTTCTTCAGGACAGACAGTGTGGAGTTGATGTTTTGTAAGCATCAAGATGTTGGTTTTTTGCACTTAAGAGACCAGCTAATGAATTTTCTCTTGTGAATTTTTTATTGATTCTCATTTGAGTTGTGAATTTTTGGGGGTTTTCTGAAAACCAACCTTACCCTTGTGTGGAGTTTTTCTTCTTTTTTTTTTTTTTGCCTCTTCAGTTCCCCCCTTCCAGCCCAATGCAGCAGAAATATGAGTCACACTCTTCATATAATACTAAAAATTTATTCTGATTTATATACATCTCCCAGTAGCAAATCCAGAAATGCAAAAAGTATAATGCACTTTCTATGAGTCTGACTTCTGTCTAAATGTCTAAGAAGTGTACAGCTTGTCAGAAAACAACTTTTTTCTCTCTGCTCCAGGGAATAACACTGACTTGACAGGAAAAAATCAAATCCCTAAGTCACAGATTCACCTCCTAAAAATCATTCTTTGGCTGCTTCAGCACCAATCCTTCTTTTAGGAACAAATTTCATGAGCCGTTACCTTCAGCTTTTGTGAAGAAGTAATTCCTTATGTGCAAGTCATCCCTGCACAGAGAGTATAGAGATAAGGGGAGCACTATTGCTCTTTTCCATGCATTTACAGAGGAGATTTCATTGATGTGGTCATGAAAAGTTTTCACTTTAAGGGCAACAAGCTATGTGCTAAGAAACTGTGAAGATACCCTATTGGCACATTAAATAACACCTAAATGTTTAATAATGGGAAAAGAAAAAATGATCTTGTTGAAGGTCAGTTGTCATAGCTAAGAGTTGTCAGGTTGGACAGACTCTCAGTGATTGTCACACAGGAATAGGAGCTCAGGATAGTAAATCCTCACTTGTGGTCTTACCCAAACAACAGAAAGGCTCCCATTACAGAACTAACACAGCTGAATGTTAAAATAGCTGTCAAAGTCACTGCCCTTGTTCGTTTAGTTTAGCATGGTTAGGAAGATGAAAAACAGCTGCCTATATTTTTGTGTATACATAAGTAGTTTAGTGAACTGTAGTGCTTCATAGGATGACAAAAATATAAAACTAGAATGCATATGTAACAATAATGTAATGGCTTTTCTTTTGCTAGCAGCTTTTCCATTTACACACATGGAGGACTTGTTCTGAAAAACTGTCACTGGCCCATTGAGTTGTTAGTGATCTTGGAGCTCCAGTTCTGACAAGTCTAATCACAAAAGGAAAGAGGTGTATTAAAAATGCATTAATGCATAAAGCTATAAGATGCATGGGAGACTTAAGGATTTGCCAGAGCAGATTTTTGCATTTCATCTTCTATTCATTATGCTGGTCCTTCAGTAGGACAATCTTAATACGTTTAGTTGTCTGCAGAGCTCTAAAAGCCACTTGAGAATGGTATAGAGAAGTTATTATTGTTTCATTTCTCAATTTTGGCTCTATGCTCAACCATAAGCGATATGGGGTGCTTGTGGTCACTGGAAAAGGGGAAATGTAGGACAAACATGGATGTCCACAGAGTGTCAGGCAGGCCTCACTCTGGATGCCATATCATAGCATTCTGCAGAGGAAAAGAGAGTATTTCACATGGAAGCATATAATTGCAAAAACAAGTTATCAATGTTCAGTGCAAAGCAGACATTGCCTTTGGTCAGAAAAAGGTTGTCATTTTCACACATCAAGCCCCCACTCTTTCAGTAGCACAGTATTTACTATAATATTTCTGTACTCACAGGTAATTTTTCTACTGTTTTTTCTTCCAAATAATTTTTCAGTCCTAATTAATAGGTCTACCTTTCTTCTTCTACTTTTGATTTATTTTATTTCTAAACAACATCTGCACATTCTTCCTGTATATTACATTGGTGTATGAATTGGCCTTCTTGTCTGTGTTGCTTTGCAGTTCGTTTGTTTGTCATATTGAAAGATTCAGTGGAAAACCAAAACTCTATTACCAAGAAAGCAGGCTGTATTTAGGGGAGGTTCCTCATGATTTCCCACCTATTACCCATGAAAGATTAAGTAGCAATAAAGGCATTAAGTTGTTAGACAATAACTTTTTATTTTGGAAATGTTGAAATAACTCTAAAATGGTCCTCCCCTCACGGAAAATCTGCTGAGGAATTAAAACTCTTTTCGAACAGAGTTTTTCAGTTAACATGGGTCATGGTTTATTTGCAGAAAGAGGATTTTATGCCCCAGACTGTAAAGAAGTAGAATATTGAACACCCTTTGACAAAGCATAGAATTTATTATTTTGCCTTGTTCATGCCTTAGTGGCTGTTTAAATACATTTTTTAAGCATTTTTTTCCATCCAGTTTTCTGGTACTACTTTTTGTGTCAGGAATATGGCAGTAACCATTCACATCTTTCTTTAGGACATCCAAAGGCAAAGGAACCAGCACTCTTTTTGAGAGTTTTATCTTGGTGTTAGGAAAAAAACATGGTTGTGACATAAATGCACTTTGGAGATCATAATAAGAAACACAACTAAATAAAGCCCAGCTGAAGTAAGTCAGAAGCTTACCCAATTTGCTTTCCAGAAGCACTTTTTCTTTCCAAGTGACAATGGTATTGGTCTGTTCCTCTTAAGTTATGCAGAAGTAGGAATTTTGTGGCTTCCATGTGTGTGTCTAGACCACTGTCTGATGTCTTATCCAGTAAGTTACTGCACAGAAGACGCATTTATAAAGTGTGTGCACCTGTGTCTGGGGCACAACAGAGCCCTATGTGACTTCAGTGCTTTTAATAAGTCCTGAAAGGCTCAGATAAACAATAGGAAACAAAGCATATGCATTCTATGCCCCCTGCAATTATACTGGCTTAACCTACCTTCTGAAATTCATTAGACATAATATGGTCTGGCCAGACCTCAGGGGAATATTCTTTCTCTTACTGCTTCTAAGAGGATAAGTCATTTCAAACCCCCTTGGTCCTTTACTGTAAAAAGCACTTTCAGAAAAGTTGTACTGGATCAGCGATGCACTCCACGGTTGGTCTGAGAGTTTGCAAAACTGTTTTAAGGAGTTGGGCTGAGAGTTTGGGAAAACTAGCCCAGTGGGCAAGCTCTCTTTTCTTACATGATGCCGTAAGTTGACATGTTTACTTACTCCCAGCAATAATGCAGTGAACACATACTGCCTGACATCCCACTGTCAGAAGAAAGAACCTCTCTTGCCTAACTGCTCATTCCCTGCCATCAGGATGATATTTTATTAAAACACAGGACTTGCAATGCATCTCAACAGAACTCTGCTACAACTTCCTCTCTTGCCATCTAGCTGATGCTTTGTTATCTAAATGATTATAAAAATAATTAAGTTTTAAGCAAGACTATTGCTAGTATTTGATTGCATCTGCTGTTGCGCAGAGATTCAGACAGTACTCATTAAAAAATATTGTGATGCTGGCATAGAACAATGCTTGCACGAGGAATGAAATCTAAGACAGACGGGATGGTTGATTGTAGACCAGATCATGATAGGGGTCTCCATAGCAAAAGTCTTCACGTGGATCAGGTGATATTCCCCCCAAATGTTTTCTGACCACTTCTTAAAACCTCTCTGGCCTATGGTCCTGCATGACCACGGCAGCACATGCATGATTCATTGCTACTGGCTACTATAAAGAACATACCAAACATCTATCTGTGCTGTCCTATGTGATCACTTCTACATCTACATGAACAGTTTTTACTGAATAATCACAGGTGTCTTCTCTGGGTACAGTTCAGTCAGTTCTGCACTAGTACACACCTGGAGAGTCTCTTTGTCTCATGTAAAAGACACGTACCTTGGGGATATGTATTAGCAGCATATAGATAAATCATTTACCTGTTCCATTAAATCAGATATAACCTTTTATCTGCTGGCTTTCTTACACAACCTTGTTATTGTTTTTGTTTCTTTTTGATTATCATTAGTTAGAATTTTAATACTGGAGGCTCTTCAGACTGATTATGCTGTGGACACCTTAGGATGTCGATCATCTCCTCAGGCAGCCTCGTGTATACCAGGGAGCCAAGAGGAAATACCTTGATTGTAAAGTTATCCAGATTATTTTCAAATAATTGCAAGAAAATAAAGCCATGAACTGATATTCTCAAATGCAAAACAGCAGTCTTACTGTTATACTAATTTACAAAGACACTGTATTTCTTGTTGAAATCTTGTTATTGTGTTTGTTCATTTTTTTCAGATACATCTGTATTTCTCTTCAGTGGCATTTTGCCTTTTGTATTAGATACTCACGCATTCTCTGAAAATGTAAATACCATGCGCTCTTCAGACTCCTGTCACTTACTAAGTTAAAATACCTATTCAAATTCAATAGTATTTTTGCAAATTGAACATCTTACAATAATTCTAAGACATATAAACCAATTCAGCTATGAGTAGGATTTTTTTCATCCCCCAACAGTGTGTTTTTAGATTTTGGAACTCAACTATGAACCAGAGATGGGATTGCATACTATATTTTTTCCTCCTATCTTTCCCAAACTCCAGTGCTAGTCAAGATTTTTAGGTCTTTCAGCTCAACTCTTGTCCAGACTGTAGATGATTGGAAAGTAGGTTGTAGGATTTTGAACATGAACTATGTATATGTTCTTGCTTTTTAAGATGTAACTGTTTGTTGTTGTTTTCTGAAAAGGTTTTATGACAAAGGATAGTGTTCACCAAAGACTTATCTTATATTGAGGCATCCTCACAGCAGCACAGGCCAATAACCTGCCTGGCTCAGTTTTCTCACTTAAATAACATTCAGTGTGACATATATTAAAAGACATTTATAATTTCCCAATACGTAGCTGTGGAGAACAAACTGAACTTTTCAAATGAATAGAAGAGTTACAAAATATTATTAGAAGGAATAATTGGAATTATTTATTTATTTATTAATTTAAAATTGGGGCTTAGGTCTCTGACTGTTTTTATTATAAAAGGAAATCTAAAAATTAATGGAAAATTTGTGTATATAAGTCAACTGTCCCCACATTTACTATTCACCTTCATTTCCTCAATTGTTCTTGCTTATATGTCCTTTAAAATCTCTTTTTCTCGAATACATGGAACTATTTACATTGGAGACAGACTAACTGGAGAGGAGAGTCATTCATGCTACGAATGTGTGGCGCTGCTGACAGTGCTACAGCAGAGCACTGGCATGAACTGGATTGCTTAACCATAACATTTTCCAGTGAATGACGCTAATGTCATCTGTATTGACTAGAAAAATGAAGCAATCAAGACTGAATTTTAAAATAAAATTTTGAAAACCTCAAGATAATTTTTTTGCCATGAAAATCCCTCAAGTGTCCCAACTCAGGAAACCTTATTTAATTTTACTCCAAAACCACCCCATCACTTGGTCATTTACATATCTACACGAAGCAGTTCCTCCTCATGAGAACTCTTTCATGTGATAGAGATACTCGAATCTTAAATGTGCTTTTGTGGCACCGTATAATGAGATTGTCATGGCATTGGTCATATAGTCTTCATTGCCATTGTAAAGTTAACTTGCCAGTTCACATAATACCCTGATAGTATCTATGAACTAAGGGCCAGATCCAAAGCCAAGTAATATAAAATGTCAGTCTTGTGGTTACTGACTTTAATAGGTGTTAGATCAGGCCTTAATAACATCAAAGCTCAGTATTCACATTTGTAGCCACTAACTTTGTTGTGTATTTAACATGAGAAGCACTTAGCATATGAAAGCATAACAGATTATAAGACGGTGACAGATTTATACTAATCAGTATATAGTTTTTTTTCTAAATTCAGGAGCTCAGAGTAAAAACATGCACTATTATCCTTTTTTAAACTAGAAGAGTTCAGAAAAATGGATGGAGGTAGAAATAACGATTCTAATAATAAAATATAGTAGTGCTTAAAGGAAGCTGCTAGTGTTAACAAATAATAAGAGTATATTACAGTTTTGACTGTAGTAACACTGTGTGTCTCCACTGAAATAACAATAAATGGAAGTGTCTTTTGTGAAATAAAGGAATGTGTAGCAATAGGATTTGTATGTTAAAATATGGTTGCAGTCAGAAAAGGAAGTGTTACCCAAAGTCATGGATTGTAGGTCTGTGGGAAAAGGGGCTTGAGTTAGGGTATGATTAAAGCCAAAAATCAGAATTCTTTGGGGGTCTCACATGAAGGTCAGATGCACTGAGTGTGTAATAAGCGGGAGGCAATGCAGCAACCATTATCTTCCCTCTGACAAGAGAGCAGCTCACTGACCTCGCATGCTGACAAATGGAGAGGAAAACTCTCCACTGAGATGTAAATTCCCCACACAGGTCCCTCATGAATATCTTGTCTCCAGAATTCAAGTAAGTGACCTGGAAAACAAGGTTCCTCCCCAATCAAAATGACAGGCAGAACTGGTTTCCTGTTAGGAAGACTACTAGGTGTGTAAAAAAATGATTTCTGAGGAGAAAAAAATGAGATGTCACACAGAGCAAAATATTACTTTCAAATGGTCTTCTGCAGCTCCCTTGAATGGCAGCTGTTAAGAATTCAATTGTGTGTATGACACACTGCAATGCAGGATGGAAGTTCTGTTGGGGAGCAAAAATGAATAGAAATTTTCAATTCAAATACTCATTTGAGAATATTTGAATATCTGCCATTCTTTATAGCCTAAAGGTTAATTCTTGAAAATAATTTCCATTAGTAACACAAATTGTAACCTTGCCAAATCCTCTTATGTAATGCATCAACACTGAGAGACATACTCTGAAAAACCATACTATTAAATATATAACCTTGGTTCATAGTGAATTTATACTTTTAGCAGTTTCCTTGATTTGTCAGTTATTTATTTAAGATTTCATGGTTTTGTATATGTGTATATGTACTAGTGCTGGCACACAGGGAACATTTCATAAATGTTACTATACTCTTTTTGCATATGTATGTTCTGTTACTATGCTTTCTTTATTTCATAGATAGTAATTAAGAAAATTGTATGATGCCATTGCCCTCACACAAGACAGATGTCTAAGGAATCCTCTTCCATATGAGAGGCCTCTTTTCTCATTCTGTGCATGTATGCCTACTTTGTATCAAGATCTCCATATTTATATTTCTGTAGTTCTGATTTCTTGTAAAGGGAAAAAGCAATTATGATTTTTCTTTCTGGATGATGATTTAGCTCTTAATTCACCAACAGTCCTGAAGCAGACCTATATGCATATTTTGATGAATGCTATCAAGTTTGGTATTAAAAGGTGCCCAAATCTGCTGCATGAACTGTGTATGCATGGTGAATGTAAACCTTTGCTTAATCATAAACATAGGAGACTGACAGCCTAAAGATACTGTGGTTCTCCAATTGACAATTTAATTTTTTTTTAAAATCTAAGACTACAATAGTTCATTGTATAAGTTTTTACTACTGTAGCTAGGTTGGTTTTGGTGTGAATGCTCCAGACAAAACCATTAAAAGTTTTGCAGAATTATGAAATAATTTCCTACTCATCATGAAAATAAAATCTGTTTTCCATAAAATATTTTAAAAAAATTTTGACTGACTCCATTGTATGATGAATTTAAATAATTGCCTTTGTACTTCACCGTGATCTGTTCCTGCATTTCATTCTGAGTTGTACCATCCACTGATCTGAAGTTCACACTGCTTCTGCTGCCTGGTATAATCTTTGTTAAAAGACAGCATGGTTTGAATTTGCACATAGAGCTTAGATAGAATGAATATGTTAATAAGCTCCAACCTCAGGTTGCACACTCAAATTACTATCAATTGTGCATGCAATTTTTCCAGGCTATTTGTTCTGAAAATAAGTACTAAATTATGCATTCAATGTAGTGTCATGTATGAGTACAAAAGATGAACTTGCTCAAATATTTCCAAATGGGAATATTTGTGTGTCCAAATATAATGCAATTCAATTATTTGATGTGCCCACTTTAACAATTTGAAATCAGGGAGACAAAAACCTTATCATATTGGATGGGGGAATCAAATGCTTCAGAGGCAGGCAACTGAGTCTGCGACCTATTGTGGATATATGTATTTCAGTTACCTGGCATCAGTCGTCAGCAGGCCCTTTCAAATCCCTTGGGCCGGATAAGGCCCTGAATAACAGTAGAAAACAATTAGAAAAATATTATTGTGAGCTGGCCTAGTGAGGGATATGTTGTCAAGAAACGATATTGCTCATAGCTGCTGCCCATCATCCTGCCAAAGGCTGTCTGCAAACTCAGGCAGACTCGTTAGGAGAATGTACTGTGGTCACAATTCCAAGATTGCCTGGTACTGAAAAAAGTTCAAATTTGTCCAAGTAAGAGACCTTATGCAGGCAGAATATCTACTCTGTTGGTTTGGCTCTCCCCTTTCATGACCTTGGTTTCCTCATCAACTTGTTCAAATGTGTCAGTTCATTTTTTGGAGTAGCAGGTATGGAGTAAGACAAACTGAGACGAGACAAGAATATAGGGTGTATTTGATAGGATGTGTTTTCAATAGTCTATGACCCACACATATTCTTTAAGTTTATAGCTCTACAATGTTTTTACACTATAGCTGCCAACCCTATATGTTCTGTCTCATGTACTCCAAGGCACATTCTAGATATGATCAGTATTGTTCTAAGACACTGAAACTTTCCATGCTGTAAAGAAGCTCTCCCAAAGTAAACCACATGGATGAACAACAAAAAGCAACTCTATAGGTATATACAAAAAAGCCAACCCCACACTTTCAGTGCAATGGCAAATGAATGAGGGAGGTATGAGGAAGCCTTTGCATGGAGCAGACACAGCTGTCGGAGGAAGAAGGATGATGGTTTTGCAACCAGTTGGATAAGCTGGGAAGAAGACAAACAATATTTTGATCATCCTGGAGCAAGATCATCAGGAAAGTTAACTTCTAGAAACAGAGATGGGAGCTCCAGATCTACACAATTTAAGTCATAAAGTTGCAGAAGAAAATAACTTTTTAATTGATACTGTAACAGGTTCCCACTAAAGGCTTTGAATATTGGCCCCTAATGCAAAGCTGTGGACTCATTGCTGGCCATCTATGTGACACAATCTTGACACTGGTTTCCCAAGCCCCAAATCTTTTCTCAGTGAGGGATAAATTGCCCTGAATTGTAGTTGCAGCTGTGTCCCCAGATTAGTATTGCTAGTGCAAGTCAGGAGCAGACATCTGCACTGTAACTTTGAAGTTCTGTAGCAATAGATCTTGAGCTGATGAAATCTGATGATACAGGTAGGATCCCCTCCCCTCAATGAAAGATGGCACTGGTCTGAAATGGACCTTAGGTTATATAAAGGTCTCTTGAGTACAGGAGGCAAAGTTGCTAAACTGGATGGCATGGTGTGCAAATGGATAGCTGTGAAGAGTAGGGGGATAGGCATTAAGCCAGAGATCATTCAGTCGGCACAATACATGGTACAGAGATGGCCAGTCTGGTCCTGGCTGCTCCAGCTGTGATGGTGTGCACAGAAGTCAGTGTAGATTCTATGACTCTGGAGACAAGGTTTGTTCACAATCCAGTGAACCCTGAAGGCATTGTAGGACTTCAGGACCTTTGCCTGTTATCCTGTAATCATAATTTAGTACATTCTTCTTTTCAATTTGGTGGTAATAACAAAGAAAAGTTGTTATATTTTGAAAGCTGTAAATGCTAATGTTTGAATATCTGTAGTTAAAAAATATATCTGTATTTGTTAAAGTTAGTAAGCATTTTTCATTGTTCAAAGAGAAGGGGAATTTCACCCATACCCCAGGAAAGTCTTCTAAATGAGTTTTCATAGAGAGCCAAGAGGGATTTGAAACTTCCACCTTGAGCTGGGACCTCCAGTTCCAAACTGAGGAGGGGAAGTAAAAGCTCCTTGCTGAGACAAGCATCTACAAGAGACAACATGAAGCTGCGCTTACTAAAAAGTGCTTTCAATTTAACTATACTCAGTTAGATTGAACCACAGCCAGAATAGTCCTACCTGAATATTGGGTGGGAAAATTCTCTTTAAAATTGGTTTTAAGTAAATTCAGTTTATCGTGTATGTTCTGATTCACACACCCAGGTTATGGAAACCAGGATCTGAACTAGAGTTGCTGAGAATAGCAGAGTTAGGAACTTGTCAGGAACTTGAAATGTGGGACATGAGTGGCATGGAAGTTTCAAACTACCAAGATACATCGAGTTGGTTTGGTTTTTTTCCTTTTAAGTAGTGTTGCATTTTCAAGCAGAGTAAAAACAATTATTTCTGCCATATCCACAAATGTTCATAATTATTTTAGTTGATAATCTGAAACCTATAGATAAAAGATATTGAATTGGACCTGCAGTAGCTTTCATGTCAATCACCAGTTGACTTCTACAGAAAGCTGTTGAGAGTTAACTCAATGGATGCTACCAGGAATATTATTTAATTGTAATTGAGAAGTGAGAGTGTGAGAGAAAGACTTACCTTCAGTCTCTAGAGGTTTTGAACACCAGCCGCCTATAGAGAAGCACTCACTTACACTGAGATAACCTTGAGGACACTTACCCAACAAGAGCTATTCTGATTTTTTTTTCCTCAAAAGAAAACTACATTCAATATCATTTATTACTAAAACAATATTTGCCCACCTTCATAACATGTAAGCATCCTGTTTGTTTGAATACAACTATTTGACTCAGAAACTGAAAGGACTTCAGGACCTTTGCCTGTTATCCTGTAATCATAATTTAGTACATTCTTCTTTTCAATTTGGTGGTAATAACAAAGAAAAGTTGAGAAAAGAGAGCTTTTATAGGATCATGAATAAAATGCTTGTGGATGATGCACAAAACATCATCCTTTCTCACACATTTGTGACTACTGCACACTACGTTAAATAAAATTAAAAAGTGACTACACTGAAAATAGCTCTTTTAGTATAGTTAAGTCACACTTAAGCTCATTTTTTAAAATCAGTTATACCAACTCCTACCTTCATTCTCTATATGTTCCTCATTTAAAAGGCTTAAGGCAGCAAGCACTCACAGGATGTTCTTAGAAGAAAGTTTAAAGGGACTTGCACTGCCTGTGCTCTCACTTACAGCTCTGCTGGAACACGCA
Source organism: Aquila chrysaetos chrysaetos (assembly GCF_900496995.4). Taxonomy (NCBI): domain Eukaryota; kingdom Metazoa; phylum Chordata; class Aves; order Accipitriformes; family Accipitridae; genus Aquila; species Aquila chrysaetos. The sequence continues at coordinate 69,446,047 of NC_044030.1, forward strand.
GCCCTGTGCATCCCTCCATGTTCCTGCAAACACTTGCACTCTGAAGTGTTAGCATAAATAAATGTATGTGAGTTTCTGTTTTTTTAATAATACCAGGCAACCACTCCAGATGCAATGTTCAGTCTGTACACAGTTATCCATTTTAGGATACAGTAATGTGGAACTAGATAAAATGAGTTTTGTGTGACATACCTACAATTTTCTCTGGGGCTCTCTCTGAGCATTACAAAGAGATTATGACGGTAGATCTCTTCAAATTTTGTAGACAGCCATTTGATGAAGAATGGCCTCATGGACTGAAACCTTACTATGCGTATGCCATATTTGTGGGGAAAGATAGGAAAACTGTTTTAAAAATTGGGAAATTATGGAGTATTTGTCATATGAATTTTTATTTCAAAGCTAACTATCTACGGATTGTCAAAATCGTTGTATACAAAGCTATACTGGAAACATGATCTTATCTGCTATTTAATGAGTTACACTTATTTGTTGTAGTAGTTGTTATAACTATATATAGTTGTGTATATAATAACAGGTTTGTGATACATGTACATATTTGCCATAAACTTGAAGCAGCAGCCAAAAAGCCAGTATAAACTTACTGTTTTATGCATATGTTCCTTAGAGAGTCATGGGAAACTGCTTTGCAAAAATAATACTGCAGAGTGAGAGTGCAGGTTCCTATAAAAAAGGCATAATTCATAAATACAATAGCTTGATGACAATCTTACTGCAGCTTCTTAGATATAGAAAATAATGTGGAAAACAATTCTACAGAATGGTGTACAGTGCATCCAAGTAAGCCTGCCTTGGGACTGGCATGTAATGTGACCATTGCATTCCATTGATCCTATGTTGGTCCATATGTTTAATTAAATGAATTCCATGCTTTTCACTGCTTTGATGTCCTTTGATTTTCTACAAACATTCAGTCCAATCATTTTGCTATTTAAAAGTATTTACTGTGTCTTTCAACATTAATTAAGGCCTTGTGAACTTCATACTGTCTACCTGTTATAACAGTAAACTGAAAATGAAACAAGAAGAAAAGTACTTGCATAGACAACATTTATGGGACCATATACTTATAGGACTGGGCTGCCTCAAGGAGAACACAAGACATCTGTTTCTTTCTGGTCTGCTTGCATCACACACACTGAAAGATGGTAAGGGCCTATTTTCACTATGAAATGTGCTAAAACATGCATATTTTTTGCTACTGTGCGTACAAAATGCACAGTGCAATAAAAATTCAGGTTGCTGCATCACAGCTCTGATCAGTTCACCCTTATGGTATATGAAGTGACCAGTGGATGCCCTGTGGGGTGCTTTTATTTTCTGAGCCTTCACTATGACTGTAACATTGCTGTGGATAGACCTCCCTCTTTGAAGCAGGTTTTGGCTTTTGAGGAGGAACGCTGAGAACTCAAGATGGTGGTGATGATGATTTGAAGGACAGGGAGATTTCTGCTTTCCTAAGGAAGTTGCCATATCATGTCATCTGTTAGACAGACTTGTTTCAGTAAGACAGAGAAGGCAAAAAAGTTGGGGAAAAGATACCAGGGAAATTTCCAGACACAGCAGAAAATTTCCTTGACTGTGTCCAGAAGTCAGCTATCCTGTGAGATTTCCTGTGTTTGAAACACAGCTCTGTGCACTGGGAGGAGTGAGGTCATGATTTTCATGAGAAACATGCCAAGCAAGTAGACTAAAAGAGAAATCTAATTCTGAATACAGTTTCTAGCCCTCCATCCAGTGTTGTCAGCTTTCTGCCATCTTCTAGAGACTTTGACATTACTTTCCTTGCTTAGTGGAGCTGCATCCAATTTTTTTTTTCTTACAATTTGCATACACCTTTCACTTTTGATTTGTTATTAATTTTTTGTTTGATTTTTAAAGCATGATTCTTCTATCCAAACCCAAGAAATTTATTTTGAAAAATTTTTTTGTACTACGCAGAAAGCTTAACCGAACAGTATTACATGTTCAATGATGACAGAGTTCCAGGCTTGTGTTCTTTGTTTGCTCCCTTGTGACAGGTCAAGCAGAATGACAAAATTCTGATGCAACATTAACATAATGTGTGCGTTGCTCTAATGATGCTATAACTGCCTATGTTTAGTAGTATAAAAAATTTGATGTAATACAAAACTTACCAAATTATAACTCTTTCCAAGTCATATAGGAAAAAACCAAATACCTGCATGCTTTTTTCCTTTTGCTAGACTAAAAAAGTGATTTGGGACTAATTAAATCAGTCATATATGCTGCTATATTTACATTTGTATGTATTTGATGCCATACTAACTGTCGTCAACATAAATGCCATTGTAGTAGTTAACTGGTAACAGGTTAAGTTAAAACTAAGAGAAATTATGAAATATTAAAAAATGTTTGATTTAACTGGGGGTTACTTCCTACATTGAAAATTTGTAATCAAATAAGAGTCTAACAAAAGATGGAAAACTGAAATCTCTAAAATATACTCACAGAAATACCTCTGATAGTTGACTAAATAGAACAGTTGCTCAAAATGCTGAATGCTCAGTTTTGTTCTGTTTGACGTTTTTGAAAAAAGCTATGAAAAAAGGGAGCAGAATCCTATCAGATGTTTGAGAGTAAAGTAAATAGGATTGAATCTCTGCATGTTTACAGTAGTTAATATGTAGACAGAGCACTTTTATAGAATTAGTTTGGCTTCTGTTCAGAATCTAGCAATATCCATATTAAATTTCCATTTAAATCTCTTGTACAGATGAATAAGTTGAGGATTAACATATTTTTCTACTCTGTTCTTTGTATTTGTCTTGACAGTTGACTTCTCTACACAGTCAAAAAAAAAAAGATAATATCCTCATTTGGGCCACAAATGAATTATTTTCTAGATAAATAATGAAACCTTTGGTTTTAGAGATAAATATAGCCACATTTTTCTAAATGTTTTCATAATATTCTAAAGGTTAAAGAGGAAAATTCAGCTGGATACAGAGGATTTGATACATTTTTTCTCTTGTGTAAGGTATTTCAGAAGAGCCATAGGGCTTTTCCTGTGCATTCTGCAGTCAAGATGGGAAAAGAAATCCCACTAAAATCATCAGGAATGGATTGGGCCCTAATACAGAAAAAAAAAAAAAAAAAAAAAAAATTCCCTTTTTGCAGCAGGGAGGAGGGCAAGACCAACAACTTTCAGAGATGAGTTGTACTTCCTGGAGGGACTCTCTTTCAGAGACAGAGTTTGAAAATTTTTTTTGAGAAAGGGTGAGGATGAGGAGATGAAAATATTTCTTCATGAAGTTGCCAGTTTTCAGAGTAGCTTAGATTGCACTTTGTCTCTCTTCTCCCCATTCTCCAGATATTTTTTCATCTCACACAGTCACTAAATTGGGCAAAACCAGGATTTGGTTTCATATGGTTTCCTTTCCCTATTGTGTTATTTTAATTTTATGTTAGATTTCTGGTGTAATACCCAATTTACCATACACTTTGCATTAAGCCTTGTGTTAAAATATACTTATTATGCTGTTTCACAAAAATTGCAGATTTATACTCTCCCACATAAGGACAAAGTGAAATACTGATAGCTCTAGGAATTCTATAAGCATTATTGATTTAACGTAATATGATTTTATAGAAAAGTCTTTAGTGGTTGAAATGTGTTAAAAAGAGCTTTATTCCAGAGCATAGGTATGCAGCACTCTATAAATCAGACACTTAAAGTGTCTCATGCTGTAAAAACAACTACTGAGATATTGTAAAATCACTACTTTCTTTGTTTTTTTAATTTGGCTTATCCAGAAAATATAAGATGTATTGCTGTCTCCTACAGATATCATGCTGTAGAATTCTGCAACAGATGTAATTTCTTATTTAATATCGTACTCTTTTTTTTTTAATAAGGAAATTCATTATTTTGTGACAGGTGAAAGGATATTTCACTACAGAGAATTTAGTAGGCTTATGAATATTAATAAGCATACATTTCATAACTGTACAGCAGACAACCAATTTCAGTGATTTTCATATACAGTGGATTATGAGGTTTTCTGCTTTTTTGTCCTTTCCCCATTAAATGCTCTATTTTTTTTTTTTTTCTTTAAAGTCTAAAAAACATTAGAATATCTTCCTCTAGGACTCTAGAGGCTGCCAAATACCACCCACAATTAGAAAAACACCAGGGTCTCTGCAGACCGCCCTTCAGCCATCACAATGACAAAATAATTGTAGAACTCATAAGATTAGACAAACTGCATGGGAACAGGACACTCAGCCTTTGACAGAAGCTGGCGGGCTATTAAGGAAGTAGCCAAGTAGCGGCATGCTGTTCTGACACTTTTCTTGATGCCGATGAATACAGAGTGACTCCTCGAAGTGAATGCCAAGGCATCATGATTAGCATAATTAGAGCATACTTTTGTGGCACAGTTATATCTATATGAAGTTCCAGCGAGCAAGGCTTGGTCACAACTGGTGATATGCCTCATTATCTAAATACATAGCTTGTGAATTCAAAGGCTGTCAAGTAAGATGGAGTAAACTGCACTTTACTTGCCCTGATATTGCTTGATAAAACTTAAATATATCTTTTTCTCCCATCAGCTTAGAAGAAAAGTTGTGCTTCGTGCTGACTTTATGCTTTATATTAACAGCTGAGCCAGATGATAAAACATTTTCCTCTACAAAATTCCCCCAAGTGTGAACTGCTTAAACAATAACACACATAAGAAAATCACACTAATTACTATGCTATTGTAGCTCTAACCAAAGGCGCAGAGCACCCTTCAGTGCATGACCCATTGTGCCTTTTCAAATGCACCAATATATTAAAGTGTGATACAACATAGGTAGGATGCCTGAAACCCAGGAGTATTTAAAAACTGTCTCTGGAAAGTCTATTTAAAGAAAAACTGTCTAATCCATTATACAGTAATAACAGTGCTTTTCCTTCTAAAGAGAACCTTTCAGTAGAGTTAAAATTTTTTTCTGCTGATATCCTTTTGCTTCATGGCTCCTATTGTTTTCATTCCTCACCTCTCTCTGGGTCCCTATTGGCTTCTCCATTGCACCTGCATACCTCAGAAAAAAACATGACTAAGGCTGCATTTCCTGAGCTGGAAGTTTCCAATTCAGTATGTCATAAAACAAATTTGAAGTCTATATAGAAGACTGAATCAGGGAGTAAATACCTAGCTACCTGTGAAGTGTAAACCTGGTAAGAGTATATTAGGTGGGCTACAAGGCTAGCTCCTTTTCAGGTAGTTCAGCTCATTCTACACAGCAATAGACAGCGCATTGTCAGTCTATTAACTGGTCATGGTAAGTCCTCCCCTGAACAGCACAGGAGCAGGAGCACTGGCTCAATCAGTCTTCAATCGGTCTGAGGAACTGCAGCTTGGGAAAACTCTTCCTTGTCTCTTCTGCAAATGCTTGCCATTTCTGACACTGTTTATCTTTGCTGGCATCTTCCACTTTGCTCCATATTATCCTTCAGGTCACATATGGATGCCACTGTTTCTCACGATATTTGTAAGAATTATTCCTTTTCTTCCTTTACGAGTCCATTCAAGTCCTCCTTGTCTATTCTGTACACTACAGAGTAAGCTTTTTCTTAAATCAGCTTTTTGAGGATTTGGGATTATCTTCTGCTATATATTGTACAGCAAAGGCATAGCAGACCTTCACAATGCTTTGGGATATTCTTGTGAACTGTAACTGGTCAAAAAAACAGAGGTCTGTTATTAATCAAAAATTTGCAGTTTAAATTGCCCTCACTTTATATAGTTCCAAAATAATCCACTTCCATTTTTTTATTTTTTTAAAGGCAATTTGTGAAATTGCTTGCATTTTTGTTTTCAAAATCATTACAAAAACTATTGATTTCTAGCAAGAAACTGTTTATCGAAGGTCTGAAAATGAAATCAGACATTTTTCATTATGAGGATATTTTCCAGTTCTCAGATGAAACATATTTTATCGACAAATCCCCCTTTTCTGCTGTCATCCTCAAAAAAAAACCCACTCCCCCCAAAAAAAAGTCTCTTCATAAGCCATTACTGATCTCTCAGCAAGAAATGCTTTGTGATTTTTGAACCAATTATCCATGTGCTGTATTTTTCAGAGTTCAGATCTGTTCTGGTGAGCTTCTCCCTTTACATACAAAAAACTTGAAAAAGGACGAAAATCAGTTCTGAGACTGAAGTCCTGGTCCTGTGATAAGCCTTTTGTGGGTAGATGATATTATATGCCAAAACCTAATGTTGCAAATAATCTGACCATATTCTGTTTTAACTTTGGATAATAGCAGGGACCGCTTGCTATGATGGTTATTGTTTTCCAGTCACACTTTTTAAAGGCAAGGAAGGAAGAAGTGAATGGAAATCTCATTTTCTGACCTCCTATGCAAATGCTTATGAAAATATTTCAGGCAAAGAACAAAACCATCTTTTCATTCATAAATTTCCATTGCAATTAATGTTTGGTAAAGATAATGGTAAAAATTGCTAAGAATTAGTTCCAGATAGTCAGAACCTGAATATCCCTATGTAAGAAAAAGAAGGGAGAGAACATAAACTAAGTTAATTCATGTAATTTCAAGGAATGATTCTAGGCTTGCTAAGTAGGATTGTTTAAAGCCGTCTTATGTAAAGCGTAGCTAAGTATCATGAGTAAGCCTGGAAAGAGTTCTTCAGCCTTTAATGTTATGCAACTGTCAAAACAAGTGTAGGAGTCTTACCCTCTTCCCAGTAAACTCTCTTGAAAGACTGTCATTGGTTCAGTGGTATCAAGTTTACAACCTTCATCCATCACTAACAATTGCTTTCTGTAAGATCCTAATGATGAAAATCTGCAGTTTTTCTCAACCTTTATGTCTTTCTATGTAGTAATGGTAAAAAAGACTAAACCTTACTCTATGTTTAAAAATCTGTTTTTCTTTAGGGCCAGTTACTGAAATGTGAATAGAGTCTAGGAAGTCCAAATACCACATTTAATAATGAGGTTTATAATGTGTTTAATTGGAGATATGGTCAAGGGAAGACTCTTGTAAACTATGCCGTCTCAGGAGGAAAATTTGGATCATCTCTGCTGCCTGTTTTCCAGAGGCTGTAATGCAGCACTCGCCTCTTGGGATTAGGTCTAAAGAAAGATGGAACTGAAGAGTTGCTCCACCTAAACTGAGTACTCAAAATGCTCTGTTGCTCTTGCTAAAGCCTGTGTATATCTAATTTTATTAGTTGCTTCTGTGTTTTAATTTTTATATTTTCCAGGTACTCTGGAGTTTTTCTGAGTTTTCCCACAATTGCTCACATCCAAGCAGTTTGGCACATGAACCCACATGGCTTTGCATGCCTAGATGTTTCTCAATCTGTTTTTGTTCTCAAGATGTGTAAATAAGAAAGATGATGGCACAGTGCCTGCAGTGATATAGAAGAGTGAGACCTCTCACCCCTGGATTTCAGAAGCAGACTCCAAGCCTGCAGCTCCTCTTCAGGGGCATGGCTTTGCTCTGACTCATGGTCACAGTCCCTTCATGCCCCTATTGAGCAAGGACCTGTGTCAGAGCTGGAGACCTGTACCTAAACTGCCTTCAGTTTTTCCTGGGAAGAACCAAGCAACTTTCAGCTCAGTTCATACAGCTCAGCTCAGCATATACTGAGAGTACTGAACTCTTCCCATATCCACTAGAGGGTGTCCTCCAAAGTGTACTTCACATTTAAAGAAAAACAAACATTATCTTTTCCAGTGCTGTCATAATGGTTTTCATTTACATACAACAGCAACAGAAATAGTTAAGCTTTGAGAGTTCATTTATTGCTATGCATAGTTATTACACGTAATAGCAAAGTAGCATACGTGCAGGAAGGTAGATGGTTTGTCCCAAGCACCTAACAAATATTTTGTAGGAAAAGAAATGCTGCTTTCTGGACTGTAGTTTTAGAACAGGACAGATTTCTAAATAAACTAATACAACTCAAAAAGAAAGGGGCCTTCTGAAGTGAAGGAGGTCCAACAAAATGTTCATAATGAATGTAAATTTTGTCAGTCCAATGCCTGGGAAGCCAGGGGAAATTAAGCCAATGATAGATTTTGTCCCTTTTCTAATTTTCATAAGAATACGCTGATATTCCAGACAGAGTATGACTGAAATACATTCTTCAAATAAGATTAATTTAAAATGTGTGGAGAAAGAGAAAAATCTGACACAAAAGTTGTGCACTGTTCATGTATCACTCTGAAGGACCAGGCTCAGCCTTCTGGAGAAAAAAAGACCAATATGCAAAATTTAATCTCTGTCAGGAGACATTGGACTTTCCATCCAACTTCAGTATCCCACAGTGTTATTGGCTATTCTGATGCCGTTAGCAAAGTGATACAACAAATGGGTGCATTTAGTTCTGTGAGACGTTTCAGGTAGGTAAGTTATATTTCTACAGTAAGAAAACTTGTCAAAGCTTTCATCTGTACACCACTGCAAACTTTATATAATTTCTGCACAGAATTATGCATAATATTGTTCATTTTCTGGGGTTGTCCAGGACACTGTTTAAGTTGAGGAATGTTTAATAACATTTGAAAAGGGCTGTTTCTTTGGGAGAAGACACACGCTTTTATTAGTTACATGAAGTGCCTTTTGAACTAGACATCAATTTCACACGTGGCATGAACTCAAGCTTAGTATAAACAACCATACAGCCACTCTTCTATATTAATCTGTTTGTTTATCCTCATAAGTTTTATAACTTGTATGTTAGAACAACTTCAAACTTCAAATTCAAGGTCCAAACTGGAGGTCACTTTGAACAGAATACACTGTACCTAAATCTTTTCAGTAATAAGAGGAAGAACTTGTAAAAATGCATTGCTGTAAACAGCCATCTTTTACAGCAATTTGTCATACGCTTAAATAGACAACTGAAAAAAATACATTGTGTGCAAGAATTCTGTTTTTTATTGTTTTTGGTTTCTTTTTTTCAAGACTGGAGTGCACAAAATGCCTGATGTACTGGCGAGTGATTTTGAAGTGGAGGACCTAGTGCTGTGCCACTACTTGCACTTGGACACCAGCTGTGCCAGTTTCTGTATTGGAAGAAACGCCTGCTGTGAATCTAGTCTGCATGTGTTACTTAATTTCCTGAATTATCATATTCTCCTAATCAGCTTCTGAGTTAAGGACCAAAATTGAGGATCCAGGTGAGCAGCAAGGATTTAATGTCTAGAATGAAATAGTCTATTTTGTCATTTTATTGTTGTGCAATCTACTGGTACATTTATTCCATGTATTTTGTCTTCTTTTGATTCCACTTCATCTAATTGATCTAAATGATATTTCACAAGCTCAAGAGACTTCAGCAGTTTTATAAGAATCAGATGAGGCTACATCTACCAGGGATCTGCAAAATAAATAAATAAATTTGTCAGCCCCGGTAAGTGGAGACAGTTGAATTGTTCAATATGAACAATATATTTACTGCTTTTCTCAGTATATGCACTGTCCTTGATTTGGCCACAACTGTGACGAATTTTTACATATATGTAACTGCTTACATACAGATGCTTTGAAAATTAGAGCTTGATTTGGCACCATTCAATAATGGTCACAGATTTCCTGAGCACAGGATCAAGGCTGGATTAGGCCTGTAGGTTTTTACTTATTGTTTTATACACGCCATAAAATGTGCAAAGAGATTTAAGATTCATGCTATGAGATTGTTCACAAAATCACACAACTCTTTCCTTGTTTATTTGTCTCAGTTTATGGGAAAAACTGCAGGAGGAAGAAATTGCAAGACCAGAATCATGCTTTTCCTGTGCTTGAGGAAACCATGTAGGACAATATTTTTATGGAAAAACAATAAAGTGACCCAATGGCTGTGAATGAAATCCTTGTTGTTGATTGCCTATGAACATCCCATAAGACATAGTGCAAGTCCACAAATCTAAGAAGGAATAACTCCATTAAATGGCTTTTGGATCATTGTATCTTCTTAATAATAAACGAATCATAAGATTAGATGGGCATGAATGCTTGACAACTTAATTACTCCAGTTTGGATAGTAGCATACGATAAACTGGTACTACTTCTTCCTGGCTGTACAAACATTTTTAAGTACTTCTGGTAATATACTGTAGTAGCATACTGAAAATAATTTGAATGGTCTCTGATATTATCTCACAACTTTCAGAGGAACGCCTGCTGTTAAAAAAATGTTCCTATTTAAAGGATGACATCCACTACCTGTCAGCACTAAGTGCCTACTCAAATACTTATCTATGGTTGCTAGAGCAAGCCTGACTGGGAGGTTTTACTGGGAGTGCATGTGTGCACTCAGTCTACATCATATTTACTCCAAGTCCTGACTTTCTCTAGTGTTGGATTTCTTCATATTACTGGTTTAACCAGCCAGTGTGGGTGTACAGCGCTCAGGTCTGTGAAGTCTTGTCCTCCTGCAGTTTTCACTATGCAGAGAAATAAAGATGAAGGAGGTAGACCACCTCACAAAACAAAACCCTTACATGAGTGCCGAAGGAGAAAAATCAGCAGCAGTTAAGGCTGCACTTGGCTTTATTCTCTGGTTTCAGTGTTCTGCAAATGAACGAGACAGTGCTGAGGCGATAACACTTTTACAGGCTCTCTAGTGGAGTGGTAAACTTTATCAGAAGGGCAGACAGGTCCTCTCAGTTCCCACTGATAAGTTTGTTTCTGCAGTAATACCAGTGATGAGTCTTTCACTTTTACATGGCATCAGAACCTCCAAGTTTCTAAAAACTGGAAATCATGCCTTGAAAGACTGAGGCTTGTTTAGATATTATAGATTGGTATTGGTTTTATTTATATCTCTGTAGACAAAAATAAAATTATTCCTCCATGACAGGGGGTTAGAAATCAAGTTCTTAAAAAACAAAACAAAACATGACAATGTTTCTAGGAGCCAGATGTTGAGAGATCCTCTCTTTCCCATGAAATATGATTTTCATGATATATTTGAAATTGACTATTCAAGATCTTTTATTTTCACATTTAAAAAGACAATTTGGGCCTTGATACTTTATTTTGTATACACTAGCATAGAATTTCTTTGGCTATGCTTTACTGTCTTCACTTAGAATGGAGGAGCAAACAATCAAGTTCCCAAGCAAAATGACTCTGTCAGAGTCCTGCTGTATTCGCAAGACAATACTGAGTGAGTGAGTTGAGAGAAGTGATTCTTCACCTCTATTTGGTACTTATGAGACCACATCTAGTGTCATCTGTCCAGATTTGGTTTCCCCAGCACAAGGACACTGACATAGTGGGGTGAATCCAGTGGAGCGCCACTGGGATAATTGAGGAGCTGGAGTATATGACGTATCAGGAGAGGTTGAGAGATCTGGGTTTCACAGAATCACAGAATGGTTGATGTTGGAAGAAACCTGTGACAGTCATCTGATGCAGCACTCCTGCTCAAGCAGGGTCACCTACAGCCAGTTGCCCAGCACCATGTCCAGGTGGCTTTTGAATATCTCCAAGGTTGGAGATTCCACAATGACCTCTGGCCAATGCGTTCCAGTGCTCAGTGACCCTTGCAGTGTTTCCTGATATTCAGAGGGAAATTTCTGTGTTTCAGTTTATGCCCATTGCCCCTTGTCCTGTCACTAGGCACCACTGAAAAGAGACTGGCTCCTTCTTGTTTGCATTCTCCCTTTGAGTATTTATATACATTAATAAGTTTACCCCTGAACTTTCTCTTCTCCAGGCTGAACAGTCCCAGCTGTCTCAGCCTTTCTTCCTATGGGAGATGCTGCAGTTCTTTAATCAGCTTTGTGACCCCTTGTTGGACTTTCTCCAGTAGTTCCATCTCTCTCTTGTACAGGGGAGCCCAGAACTGGACACAGTACTCCAGGTGTTGCCTCTCCAATGCTGAGTAGAGGGGAAGGATCATGTTCCTCAACCTGCTGGCAATACTTTGCCTGACACAGCCCACAATACCATTAGCCTTTTTTACAGCAAGGGCACATTGCTGGCTTATGCTTAACTTGGTGTCCACCAGGACCCCCAGGTCCTTTCCTGCCAAGCTGCTTTCCAGCTGGGAGGCCCCCAGCATATATTGGTGCCTGAGCTTATTCTTGATCAGGTGCAGGACTTTGCACTTCTCCTTGTTGAACTGCATGAGACTCCTGGCAGCCCATTTCTCCACCCTGTCAAGGTGGCTTTGAACAGCACCCCATCACTCTGGAGTATCATTCACTCCTCCCAGTTTTGTATCACCTGCAAACATGCTGAGGGTACACTGTTCTCCATCATCCAGATGATTAATGAAGATATAAACAGGACTGGACGCAGTATTGACCCCCAGGGTACACCACTAGTTACTGGCCTCCAACTAGACTTTGTGCCACCAATCTACACACTCTGGGCCTGGCCATTCAGCCAGTTTTCAATCCACCTCACTGCCTGCTTAACCAGCCCATGCATCAACAGCTTATCTATGAGGATCTTATGGTAGACAGTGTCAAAAGCCTTACTGAAGTCCAGGTACCCACTGGACTTCAGTAAGTCCACTGCTCTCCCCTCAGTCACTTTATCGTAGCAGTTTATCAAGTTGGTCAAGCATGACTTCCCCTTGGTGAAGCCATGCTGACTACTCCTGGTGATTTTCTTGTCTTTAATGTGCCCGGAAATGGTTTCCAGGATTTTAGAGGAACTCTGCTTCCAGGGTTTGTTCAAAGACTAGGTTAAGGAATTAATCTATTGCTGTTTGTAATTGCTTATTATTATTATCAGACTGGGTGACCTTCACAGGTCACTTCCAATCTAAACTGCTCTGTTTTCCTATATGGTGTCTAGCGGCTAGCGGTGGTTAACAAGGCCAGACTAGTAGTGATGCCATGCACATCCATTCAGGGACCTTGCATAACCATAAAATCAGTGTGTATGTCAGATTATAAAACCAGAGTACACCTTCCTTTTTGTAACATTGTTGTAGGGTAGTGGGCCTGTATTCTCTTTACTATTTTTAACACAGTGTAGATCTCTGTGAAATGAACAACTGTTATGCCCATTTTTCTTTGCAGTGGACAGCTGGAAGCTGACCTCAGTGTAGGTGATGTCATACTTGCTTCTCTGCTGCTGTAGTTTGTGTCCTTCTTTACATTTAGTAAGTTTCTTTCATTCTTCATTTTTTCCTCTTTATAAGATCAAAATAACTCCTGTGGAGCTACCGCAGACTTACTTCAACATAACTGCAGTATCTTCTCTTTCCACACAGTATAGTGAGCAATGCCATGTATCTCAGCTTGACAGCAACTGTGTTCAAACTACCAAAGTCTGATAAAGAAAGCTCATGATATTCTGGTCCAGCATATATGCTGCCACTGGTTCTTAAGTAACAAAACCCTGCTACCATGCATATTGTGGCTCCTGGCTGAAGTAATTATTCACAGTAGAATTTAAGTTCCATATGTCATCCATAATCCTCCTTGCATTTATTGTGCATTGCATTTTGACCATACACGCCTAGATTCCCTCCCTCCACCCCTTGTAATTGGCTTGGGCCAAGAACATAACACAAATTTCTTATTTTCAGTACTTTGTAGATTGAGGCAACTGTCAAGGAAAGTAGGACACCATTACTGAAATACATGGTCACTAAAGAACATGTAGTTTATCCCTACTGAAAAAATGCACTGTGAGAAACAAACCTCAGTGGATTAACTCTATGGGGTCTGCTCCATGTTCATTTCACTGAGCCACCCATAGTATAAAAGACCTTGCATGGCATTAGAGATTAACCCAGGTGAAATTATCCACTCCCTGGAATTTTAGCAGCTTGCTCACAGTCAAGGTTTCATTTGAACTCTGCCAGTGGCACACATGTATTTTGCTTTTTAAAAAGAAATTTGCTATCTTCATCAGCCAATGAATATTTTAAATGAAGGAATAACAGAGATTACATGGCAACTGTTCACATATTTGCTTAAATTAAGCATACAATTTAACATAACTTAAATTACTGCCAATGATTTTGAGCACAATTCTTTTTTATGCTGCATTAGTGTTAGGTAGAACAGGAGATTACTGTGATAATCAATGTAATTTTCTTGTATTATGGCTGAATACAACCTCAAATCACAAATTTGATGTTTGTTTAGTTTTCTAATATTCATCTTATGAGTAAACTTGCACTCTGCAAAACAATGCAGCATTTAAGTTTTAAGAGTGAGTTGGGCTAAAACTGGCCTGAGTATTATTCTACTGAAAGATGGATTTAACCTGCTTTGGTAACTGTTCCATGGTCTGCCAATATGTTAAAATATCATTAGGTGATATTAACAAGCTTTTGATCAGAAAAAAAAAGGGGGGGTTGGTGCAATTTATAATAATTTTAAGGGCATAAGAGATAAAGGGAAACCTGCATAATGCTTTATATTTACATTTAAATTCACTTATGTTTTCTGTGTTTTTCATGAATATCCTTGACATTTTGGTTTAATTATGAGAGATGTTTTTGTTTAAATCATTGTGTTACCCTTTTAGCCCAGCTTGTCCTATTCCATCTCTTTCTCCTATGTGATCCAGAAATGAAGTCAAAATGCCAAGGTGTAAAATCTCTACAATTTCCATGGCAACATAGATACGATATAGTGATTACAGGATTTTATTTTCTAGAGAAAATCAGGTAAATGAGAGAAAAAACCATTCCTCATTCAAATATTATTTCATTTTATTTAAAGGTATGAAGTTTGATACGAGGTTTTAAGTTACAACACTGCAGTATGAGATCCTGTTGGACAAAGCAAAATAATGACTTGCTTGTTCAGCATCCAAATGGAAATTTTCCCTGGAGAAACTAATATGCTCAGGAAAGGAGGGTCAGTGACTTAGCAGCTGATTCAAAAGAACCGAGTCTTCACTGAATCCCTGCCTCCGCAAGAAGATATGGAGGATATGGTAGAAGGTATGCTCTCCAGGGTGACATCTAAAACAGTGGTTTTATAAATACATGATCATGTACTTTAAAAAGGAGCCTTACTCTGCCTCGCTTTTTGATAACTCTTACATAAGCCGTGCTGCAGTAAATCCTTCCTGTAAGTCTAATTCTGCAAAAATGCAGTAACTCAAGCTAAAACACATTAACATCATGCACTGGAGTTTTCCCAATATCTTGCAGCTGGGGAAAACACATGGGCCTTGCAGTTCAGTAAACTGAGAGTATTATTGACCAAGAGGATGGGAAGTGAATTCCAAAGATGAGGCTATTTTAAGCTAATTAAAGGTCCCATGGTACTATATGCAAGAGTAGGAACATCTGCTACTGTGTCCTAGTCAAATGACAGGTTTGGTAATTACTTTCTGCCTAATTGAGGTCCTGATTAATTTTAGCTGGATTTAAGTATTCATCATGCCTTTCTGTGTTTTGTTGCTGCTGTCAGTATGGTGGAGTGAGCCACCGGTGAGAGAATGGTTCCTCTGCTTTGTCTTGTGCTGTATATGCTGTACGTGGACCATAGTTCAGGGGAACACATGGGGATTATGAAAGTCAATTTGTGTTGGATTATTGTAGGCAGTAGACAAAAGCACAGCCTTTAACACTTGACTGACATCTGTGTACTACAGAAGGCCAACAGCAGTTTTCCTGGAGAAAAATGAGGACTCTACTGAACAAATCTGTTGTTCCACACCCACTTGCACCCCCATCCCGCATTTAAAAATATTCTATTTATATGAATTATTTTAACCGTTATGATGTACAGATGCAACAGTTCTATTTGCTTTAAAAGGCATCATTAAAGTGTAGTACAGATGACTGCATAGTGTATTTCTTGTAATGAATTTAAAATTCCATTTACAAGTAGGAGTAATCCAAACCTTAGATAATGTCTGATGGAAAGATGATAGGGATATTTACTAGATTATCTGCCAAAACACAGAAATAATTTAAGAGCATATCTTTCCAGCTGCATAGTATATCCCAGTTGTAGGTCCATACTGAATTGTGCAAAGGATGCCTGTGTGATGAATTTTATAATAGTAGATATCGGTATGCATACATATTTGTACATAAATATGAATACATTTTAGAAGGAGAAAAGTGAAACATCTATGTGGTGTGATAATCACATATGGGATTATATGAGAAACGTGGCAGACTGACAGAATGCAACTCATTTTGTGTGATCACTGTACTCTTGATAGTATCTTTAAGGGGACTTCTGTTGCACTAAACTAAGTGAATATCAGATTTCACCAACTGTGCCTGACAATAGATTGTGGCTAAATCTAACAAGGCCCCTGGGAAAGAGTGCTGCCCTCTGTCACCATATGGCCTGGAAAGGGTTTCATACCTGTTACAATACCCTGAGGGGGAGGATTCATTGCTAAATCTATGCAGGCTTATTCCTAATCCCATGAAGCTAATGATCTGTGAAGGATATTTTAAAGATGCTTACTGTAGATAAGCGTATTATTCAGACTGTCAGATGTAGGGTTTTTTCCTTGTATTAGTTTTCATTACAGAATGATTACAGTCCTCCACTGAGAATATGTTATCAAAAACATTGAAAGAATTGCTGAATCTGTCTTGCAATTCATAAATATCAGTTGAATCTAAATTTAACAAATTTACTGGTATTTTAGAACAAGTTACTTATCACCCAATAGATATGTTATTTCCTAAATTGGAAGAAATTCCTATGACAAAAAAATATTTTTCTGGTTTCTAACACTTTCAAATTTGCATATAATGCAGAATGGCGTTAAGCTCCACTTTTTTAACCAGAAATTTTCTCCTTATGGCATGTGTAATTTTGATCTCTTGTCCAAATATCCTGCTTAACCCCCATATAATTATGAAGTATTTAACTTAATGTAGTTATGAGGTTTTAAGATATTTGCTCCCCTGTAGCTTTAACATGGCTGAAGAAAATAGTTTGCAATTCACTGTTCTGCTTACGCATCAGTAGAAACAACTCCCTTCCTGGTTTTGTCCCTATATCTGGAATAATTTATGGAGAGCTAAACCACTATTCAATAAAGGTTTAGATTAATGCATATATTCAAACCCTGAGTTTATCTGTAGATATCACCATAACTACACATATGACAAAAGCTTCAGATGTGAATTTATGAGGAATCCAGAGTGGTGCTAAACTTCTCTCCCACACCCACTAGCACTGCCAATGTATATCTCTTTTACCACCCAGGGAACATGTCTGCATGTTCATCCTGCCCCTGTATTCTTCTTCCCAGTCCCCCACTTCATATATGAACAACCTGAAATACCTGAAAATCTGCTCCTAAAGATAAGCATTTGAATAAAGAGATATAGGAACATGATGTATAGGTTCGCTTGAAACGAAGAAAACCCAGACTATCATCCTGCAAGAAGGCTTAGTTAGAGCTTACCTTCTTAGGTTTACAAAGTTATTCAAAGGAAAAATATTTCCTATAGAAAAGCTTGAGTTAGCAACAGCAGGATTTTATTAACTAGTTCTTAATTCTTGGTGTGGCTGCTTTTAATTATCTGAAATCTGTAAGAAAATGCTAATATCAAATCACAACACTGGAGCTGCATGAAAAAAACAATTCTAGATATGTGGGATACTTGGGAGGAAAAATGCTTGGAGAGTATTATACTTGTAATGCCTCTGACTAGAGAAACTGAACTTCTTTTTTAAAACTGTAAAAGTTAAAACAGAGTTTCGTAACTGAGTGAAGAGGGTGTTTCTTGGGTAGAAGGAGTACCTTGGAGAAGTACTGATTGCAGTGGTTGCAGGCTGAGAAATATTTTGCTGAAGGTCTATCAACTAAATGAAAGCAAAATCTAATTATTAGGTAAGTGCTTTTTTGACACTTCTGTGACAGAGATGTGCTCTGATATTCTCTTTATAGAAGCTCAAGAACTGGAGCTCTTAGGGAACCCAGTAATTGAAGAACCTCAATTTAAGTGAATGAGAAAATGAAAATCTTCAAATCACCTTGCCCCTCAAACAATACTCCACTTGTGTGACTCTTCCCCTCACTTTCACTTTGGATATCTGGGAGTGGGTCAGAGGGAGCAGAGGAAATAAAAGCCCAGTGACCTGTATGAAGACTATCAGGTTCAAGAGGAAGAGATTTGATGGGAGATGAGGAGCCTTCCAGGAGCAGGTCTTTACAGCAGTTCCTTCATGTGTACACTCCTGGCCCATGTAACTCACATTGCTTCCTATGGCTCACCAGGAGATGCATTTTTTTCCCTCCCTAACTCATTGAAAGCTTTAAATATTGTTGTGGATATAAAAGCTATTCTGACTGGTTAAAAAATAAATACAGCACTCTCTGAAATGCTTATTCAATAATGGATTAGCCAGGACAGGAGCCGGCCTTTCAGGAGTCTAATCTTTTTGATAATGATCTTCCAAAGCCATTGGTTCATATCAAAAGAAGCAGATGATCACAGTCCCCGCATAAAACTGTGCACTCCCCTGTGTACATGTTGCTTCATCTTCCAGCCCTTGGATATGTCCAGCTAAATGGTATCTTTGGGAGAAAGCTGTGGACCCTGGTTCTTTGCTCACTCACCTATGCAGCGGCTGGAGCTCCACTGCTATCAAAACCAAGTTAGCCCAGCAACCAACCTTTGCTGTGAGCAGCTGTCACACATAATGTGAGCCACTGCAGAGAAAGTCCTGCTGTGTTGTGAATCATGGTGCACTCAGGCAGGATTTAGAAGGTTGTGGGATGAAAAAGATAACTCTACAGATGAGTTGTTCTTTAGCCCTATCCAGTTGATAAAGTCAATGGGCAGTCAGCACCCTTGAATGCTTATTTTTAAAGAGTAGCACAAAAGATGTCCCAACCCTCTCCCTGCCACTCCTGGGCATACACTACATGGAGAAAAGCCTCAGGAATAAATACTCTTCTCAAGGCATGCAGGGCTGAATCAATCACCTAATCAAGCAGACAAAAAACCCCAACCCATCACAATATGAGAAAAAGAATGTGGTTGATTGAGCTGAGATATTTCTAATCTTGATCTGTACTTGCTTATACATTACATTATAGTTTGAAAGAAAAAGATTATGTTGATATAACAGCCCAATAGGTGTTTCCAGAGGACAACAAAAACGTGTTTATTACAATCCCTCACTTGCATGTTTATAATGTCCTCGCTGAGACTGACTGACCTTGTTAGAAGTCTTAGTCTGGTTTCAATGGAAATGACACAATTTGCTTAACAACCTGCCTCCAAAAAATTACACACAGGCCAAGAGCTGGGACATAAAGAAGCAGAAACAAGAAAAGATCATGATGAATTCCAGGAGCAGTTTCCTTCTCTGGAATTTCAGATGATTTAGGACACATGGCTGAGTTGAAAGAACCGGTCCATAAAATAAGCAATGAAAAAAATTATTTTCAGAATGCTAATACAGTTTATCTGTGATGATGGATACTGTGGTAGCATGGTACAGCAAACAGTGCTCTGCTGCACAGAGGCACCTGTGCATTGAGGCAGGTACACAGAGCTTTGGGACCCTAGGGCTGATTTTTCACTAGAGAATCATAAGTGAGAGTTGGGTCTCGTGTTTTTCACTCCTGATGTTTTTAAACTATATTTCCTACAAATAATCAGATTACGTTATGAGAAATTCCAGCATTGGATGTAAGGATGCCTTTGGTTTTCCCTTCTATTTTCTATTCATTTGCTTTAAATAGTCAATCCTTTTTTCAACACACTGCTGGAATATTATGCATTTGAGTTCTTGTATCTCTTCTGTCTCATTTCTGTCCCCTTTCTATTATTCCTATTAATTCAGCTCCTCAGACATCTCTGGTATTAACTTGTGCTCCCCCCTGCCCCAAACTAAGGTGAGGTATCACACTATAAGGTGCACTTTACCTAGAGGTTTGATTTGGCGGACCAAAAGGTTATTAAACTATAAGTTAAATGACAAAGTTTGCAATTTATTATACTCTTTTTTTTTTTCATCAGAGACAATCATAGATTTCATGTTACTTGTAAAAGATAAATTACATTGTGGAAAATTGCTAGATGAATGATGTTGTCTCAGTTTTAAACAGGATCACCATGATAGTTGAAAGATACTTAATAATGAAAAAAATATGACTACAGAATTAGTGAACTAGTACAAATACCAAATTGTTCTTTCCTTAAAAACACATCTGCTTAAGGCATACCTCCCTATATTGTAATACCCTAAAACATACTGTGTTGTTTAGTAAGTAAATAAGAGTATGTCATCAACACTGATGTATGTTAAGGTGGTTTTAAAATAAAGGCATTCTTAGGCCATCAGTCGGTATTGGTAGCAGTAAGTTTGTGCCGCTGCCCTGCATATGTAAGGAGGCCCACCCCAAATGTAGGGCAGCATGGGTGGGCAGTTCCCCTGCCGCTGCACAGTGCCAGGGTGTCCTGGTTTTGGCTGGGATAGAGTTAATTTTCTTCCTAGTAGCTGGTACAGTGTGTTTTGGATTTAGTATGAGAATAATGTTGATAACATACTGATGTTTTAGTTGTGGATAGTAGTGCTTATCCCAAGTTAAGGACTTTTCAGTTTCCCATGCTCTGCCAGTGAGCAGGTGCACAAGAAGCTGGCAGGGACTATGGCCAGGACAGCTGACCCAAACTAGCCAAAGGGATATTCCATACCATAGGGCATCACACTCAGTATCTAAACTGGGGGGAGTTCACCAGGAGGGGCGGATCGCTGCTTGGGCATTGGTCCGAAGGCAGTGAGAAACTGCATTGTGTATCACTTGTCTTTTCTTGGTTGTTTTTTTTTTTTAATTTTATTTTATTGTATTCCTTTTCATTACTATTATTATTATTATATTTTATTATTATTATTGTTAGTATTACATTTTACTTTAGTTATTAAACTGTTCTTATCTCAACCCATGAACTTTACTTTTTTTTTCCCATTCTCCTCCCCATCCCACTGGAAGGGCAGGGGAGTGAGTGAGCGGCTGCGTAGTGCCTAGTTGCTGGCTGGGCTTAAACCACAACACAGGGAAGCAAAACAAGGGCCTGAAAAAGTTGTGTGTGAGGTGTTTGTCTTTGATTCGTTGCCTCCCTTTTCTTTCTAGGTTTTTGAAGGATGCAAAAGGAAAGATAAGAAACCCACTAGAGGATTCTGGAGGTTATGGTTGTTTCAGTGGGAGTCATGACAATGGTTGATTGGTATGGAAACCACTGTCTCAGAAGACATTTCAGTTGACCCTCATCATGAGCATCTTCACCTTTGAAAGCAGGCATAAGAGATTAGTGTCTCCAACAAATCTCCTAAGTCCCTTTCTTCTACATTCTGCTTTGAATCAGCAAATGGAACTTTTGAACTTCCCCATCCACCCCAACTTGATAATTCTTTTTGGACCTACTTTCTGTAGAAACCTGAACATGCTGGGATTTCTGTGAGGTCTCTAAGGCTTCCTTCCAGATCTTTAAATAGCTGTTGCACAGTCTGAATAACATGTATGCTAAACTGATTTCATTCAATGAGATTGCAAAGTGTAGATCCTTTCTAAAGAAAACAACAAATGTTTTAAAATATTTCACTTTCAAAGAAGATGATCCTTCTATATATCTACAATACAAAGTGAAAAGTAAGATCTTTGTATAAATTATGTATATTTATATGTCTTTGTGAGTAGACATACATATGCAAAGATTACAAAAGTATTAGGCATTCACTTATACATTCAAAATTCTTTCAAAATATTCCATCTTAATTTGTAAGACTATAATACTTACACACTAAATACAATCCTTACAACTACTTATATTGCTAGTAACTGAAGTAACTTACCTAATTTTACACGCACAGAATCATGCTTATCAGTGGAAGCCGAATCTTTTAATATTTAGAATCATAGAATCATTCAGGTTGGAAAAGACCTTGAAGATCATTGAGTCCAACCATCAACCATGTCCACTAAACCATGTTCTGAAGTACTTTGTCTATGCACTTTTTGAGTACCTCCAGGGATGGTAACTCAACCACTTCCCTGGGCAGCCTGTTCTAATACCTGACAACCCTTTCAGTGGAGAAATTTTTTCTAATATCCAACCTAAACCTCCCCTGCTGCAACTTGAGGCCATTTCCTCTTGTCCTATCACCAGCCACCTGACAGAAGAGAGCAGCACCCTCCTCACTACAACCTCCTTTCAGGCAGTTGTAGAGAGCGATAAGGTCTCCCCTCAGCCTCCTTTTCTCCAGGCTAAACAACCCCAGTTCCCTCAGCTGCTCCTCATAAGACTTGTGCTCCAGGCCCTTCACCAGCTTGGTTGCCCTTCTCTGGACACGCTCCAACACCTCAGTGTCTTTCCTGTAGCGAGGGGCCCAAAACTGAACACAGGACTCGAGGTGCGGCCTCACCAGTGCCAAGTACAGGGGAACAGTCACCTCCCTGCTCCTGCTGGCCACACAATTTCTGATGCAGGCCAGGATGCCGTTGGCCTTCTTGGCCACCTGGGCACACTGCTAGCTCATATTCAGCCGGCTGTCGACCAGCACCCCCAGGTCTTTCTCTGCCGGGCAGCTTTCCAGCCACTCTTCCCCAAGCCTGTAGTGCTGCATGGGGTGGTTGTGACCCAACTGTAGGACCTGGCACTCAGCCTCGTTGAACCTCACACAATTGGCCTCGGCCCATCAATCCAGCCTGTCCAGATCCCTCTGTAGAGCCTTCCTACCCTCAAGCAGATCAACACTCCTGCCCAACTTGGTGACATCTGCAAATGTGCTGAGGGTGCACTCGATCCCCTCATCCAAATCATTGACAAAGATATTAAACAGAACTGGCCTCAGTACTGAGCCCTGAGGAACACCACTTGTGACCCACCGCCAACTGGATTTAACTCCACTCACCACAACCCTCTGGGCTTGTCCATTCAGCCAGTTTTTCACCCATCGAGGAGTACACTTGTCCAAGCCATGAGATGCCAGCTTCTCAAGGAGTATGCCATGAGAGACACTGTCAAAGGCCTTGCTGAAGTTGAGGTCGACAACATCCACAGCCTTTCCCTCATCTATTAGGTGGGTCACCTGGTCATAGAAGGAGATCAGGTTGGTCAAGCAGGACCTGCCTTTCATAAACCCATGCTGACTGGGCCTGATCCCCTATTTGTCCTGCACATGCCATGTGAGCGCACTCAAGATGAACTGTTCCATAACTTCCCTGGTACCGAGGTCAAGCTGACAGGCCTGTAGTTCCCCTGATCCTCCCTCTGACCCTTCTTGTAAATGGGCGTCACACTGGCAAGCCTCCAGTCATCTGGGACCTCCCCCATTGACCAGGATTGCTGATAAATGATAGAGAGTGTCTTGGCAACACCTCCACCAGTTCCCTCAGTACTCTTGGATGGATCCCATATGGTCCCATAGATCTGTGAGTGTCCAGACGGTGTAGTGGGTCACTAACTATTTCCTCCTGGATTAAGGGGGGTATATTCTGCTCTTTGTCCTTGCTTTCCAGCCCAGGGGGCAGATTACCCTGAGGATAACTGGTGTCTCTATTAAAGACTGAGGCAAAGAAGGCATTAAGTACCTCAGCCTTTTCCTCATCTCTGGTGGCAATGTTCCCCTCTGTATCCATTAGAGGATAGATATTCTCCTTGGCTAACTTTTTATTGTTAACATATTTGTAAAAACATTTTTTGTTGTCCCTTACAACAGTGGCCAGATTGAGTTCTAGCTGAGCTTTTGACTTTCTAATTTCCTCTCTGCATGACCTAACAAGATCCCTGTACTCCTCCTGAGTCGCCTGCCCTTTCTTCCAGAGATGATAAACTCTCTCTTTTTTTTTTTTTTTTTTTTTTTTTTTTTTTTTTTTTTTTTTTTTTTTTTTTTTTTACTGAGTCCTAGCAAAAGATCCCTGTTCAGCCAGGCCGGTCATCTTCCTTGGCGGTTCGTCTTTCAGTGCATGGGAATAGCCTGGTCCTGAGCCATTAAGATTGCCTTCTTAAAGAATGACCATCCTTCCTGGACTCCTTTGCCCTTCAGGACTGTCTCCCAAGGGACTCTCTCAGCCAGTGTCCTGAACAGGCCAAAGTTTGCCCTCTGGAAGTCCATAGTAGCGGTTTTGCTGACTCCCCCTCCTTACCTCACCAAGGATTGAGAATTCTATCATTTAATGGTTGCTAAGCCTGAGACAGCCTCCAACTACCACATCTCCCACCAGTCCCTCCCTGTTTGTAAACAGTAGGTCTAGCGAGGCTCCTCCCCTGCTTGGCTCACCTACCAGCTGTGTCAGAAAGCTGTCTTCCACACACTCCAGGAACCTCCTAGACTTTTTGCTCTCTGCTGTGTTGTATTTCCAGCAGACGTCCAGAAAGTTGAAGTCCCCCACAAGAACAAGGGCACAGGATTCTGATGCTACTGCCAGCTGCTTGTAGAATGATTCATCTGTCTCTTCAACCTGGTTGGGTGGTCTATAACAGGCTCCCAGCACAATATCTGCCTTGTTGGCCTTCCCTCTCATCCTTACCCATAAACACTCAACCTCGTCATCACAATCGTCTAGCTCTGTACAGTCAAAACACTCCCTAACATAGAGAGCCACCCCACCACCTCTCCTTCCTTGCCTACCCCTTCTGA
This sequence comes from Aquila chrysaetos chrysaetos, assembly GCF_900496995.4. Lineage (NCBI taxonomy): Eukaryota > Metazoa > Chordata > Aves > Accipitriformes > Accipitridae > Aquila > Aquila chrysaetos. Next base: position 69,470,618 of record NC_044030.1, read on the forward strand.
AGAGCTTATAGCCATCCATCGCAGCACTCCAGTCATGGGAGTCGTCCCACCATGTTTCTGTGATGGCAACTAAGTCATATCTACATATTTACAAAGCTCCATTGGGCAAAACCATTTGTCAGTTCTGGTTCTGAAATAGGATTTTAGTACTTAGGTTAGATTTTCAAAGTCTTTGTTTAACACTTAGTGAAGGGGGACTACTTTAATTTTTGAGAATACCACAATTAGATATCTCTCCATGGTGTTTACAAGAAAACAGGAATAGAACAAACTATTCATACCACCAAAGAGAGTGCAGTAAATAAAGAAATCATATACAGAGATTATAAAAGGCCTACGAAGACAAAAGGCAGAGGAAAGGGATAAAAAGGCTAATTTTTTTTGCAATAAATGTAATTTCTTGTTTTCTATACTCAGGGAATTTTTGTCACAACATTTTTTACTACCTTCTGAAAAAAATGAGTGCTTATATGACAGGAAAATAGGTTCAAAATCATGAAGTAACCTGTAAACCCCCAAATCATTTGACTGATTCACAAAACCTCAAACTCCGCTGGTAAACAGTTTCCAGGCTCTGTCGTACAGTAGTTTCAAGTCTGGTTTTGGTTAAGAAGTAATGCTTGTCATAATACTTGCTGGGTTTCTTGTAATCATCCAAGTATCATAAAACGTAAACTTTTAAATTATCCTCAGTAGTTTTGCAAGGGTATTAGACTTTTCATGAATCATTTTTCCTCTTTGAAGTTTTGGCCATAAAGTTGAGCTAAGTTCCCCAAAAGCATGCGAGTATAAGTCACAAGTGATTTTCATTTGCAATTTACACATGCCATACGGAAAATTTACCTTTTACTACTGTGTAAGTCAGAATGTTCTGCATTTCAGTTTATAAGTGAGGAGATTTTACAAAGGCCATGATTCTGTGCTTCAAAGTCTAGATTGTTATCACTGAATCTTGGGATCTGCTTTTGTTTTTCTGTAAAGAATAATTTTTGTAATCTTCCTCCCCCATCTTTCCCCACTCCCCTCCATTCCTGAATATCTACTGTCTGTACAATAATATGCCAGTGTTTTAGGCCATTTTCTACTACCTTTCTCCAGAATTTCTAAAAATCCTAGGCTTTCTGCAAGGTTACTGATTTGCTACAATATTTATCACCTACTCAAAATTCTTTCTGAGATTCAACTGAAGAAACAATTCCTTCTTATGTTAGTGTAGAGTTTCCCAAGTAACAGCAGCTAATCATTCGTTTGGTCCATCCCATTAATGCCCTTCCAAAAATACCATGGAATATGTTTGGTAAATTTCAATTTTTTAGAAGACACATATTTACAAATGTTGTGAAAAATGGTTCCTGGGCAGAGATACAGGTGCAAATTAATGCATACACTATCCAAGGGAAAGACTTGTAGATCTCAAAGGGTATACACTCTTTTGCTAGCAGCTGGCTGACTGATCAGCCTGTGTGTCACTATGAAGCGGTCACAGGATGTGCTGCTTCTTATAGAATAATATGTTTTTAGGCATTTCTGATAGATGCAAACAGTCAGTTGACCACTAGACATTTTTGTCTGTTTAGGTAAAAGATATTTTAATTGCACTTGATTTACATCAACATAACTGAAGTCAGATTTCGGGCCATACAAGGGCTGTACTATGCAAATGTTTATCTTCTATATTGAAGTAGAGAAGGTATCTGCTGATAACTCTCCTGGGGACCTTTACATAATTTAAACATTGGTGTAGACAGCCTACTTATGAGCGACCAACATCAGCCTTAAGCAAAATCCTCTGGTCTGGGATAAATTAGAGGTACTTTTTATTACCGCTCCCTCTGGCAAGAGCCTGGGGATACAAATGAGCTTCTAACAAGGCCCTGAAGGTAAACAGATTCACGTGCCACCATTTCTGCAAGGAAAAAATTTCAGAGGCTGTACAACTTAACTGAAATTGTGAAGAGACTCTCATTTAAACTTCATTAGTTGGATGAAGTTTTACTGCTTTTCCACTGGAATTGTACTGGATCTGTGAATAGATGTCCACCAAGTCACAGGGTACTTTAAAAATCCAAATATGGATTTTGCATGTTGCTAATAACCTGTGTACAAGCTGACTGACTTCCTGTAAGTCCTTTGGAAGGGATTGGCAAAACAAAAGACAATTTGCGTTATGTGCAGTCAGCACCTTTTTTTTTTTGCCAAAGCTCATATGCATCAAATAAATTTGAAAAACCATAGACAACCATGGTTTCCCATCTAAACAGCAGTTCTTTCTTGATCTCTGGGATTCTACAGATGTGGTCCTTAGATGTGGCTGTAACACTTTGCGAAGATACTGCCCTGACTTTTTTTCCAATTCATCAGGTTAAAGCCATCACCCCACGACTGAGTCCATAGCTGATCACAGCAGTGATCCTGTTTCCTTTAAACAAATTAATTTAAATTAACATCCACAATAGTGAACAGCTGTAGATAGTAACACTCAAAACTGCCAAGATGATATCAGGAGCTGCCCATGCCTCAACCAGCTTACTTTCTTTTACATCCCTAATTTAGACAAATGCTGAGAGGACAGTAAATTTTCTGAATATGAAGGAAAAAAGCACATGAGAAAGTTATCCTAGGACAATTAAAGGTTGTCTGAAACAACCTCAGTATCTTAACAGTTATCTTTGAGAGCTCGTAGAGGACAGTTAACATTGGAATAGCTGTAAAAGGCAAAGGCAGGGTATAGATTTATTACAGAAGAGAAAAATGGAATTATCAGCTTAGCTTGCGTCTCTCGAGAAATTTGGGAAACTGGGAAAAAAAACCCAAGCTATTAGCAGCTGGAGAGTAATAAACCATGGTTATTTTATAGCCTTATGTGAGGCTTTTTGTAGTCACATAGTATCATCAATTGTCAAGAAAATCTTAGCCTGGGTGCACCTACTGGAGTGCAAGTTAATGTGTCCTAAAAGCATCAACTGGTGGTTGCAGTTGAGATGTGTTTCATGGAGTTATAACCTGCCTGTAGCTTTGTCTAGTGCTTTCTGTATTTCATCAGTGAAATAGAAAAGGAACATGTTAAATCTTCTAATGCCACAAAGGTAAAAGTGTGAATTATGTTAAGAAGTTATTAGTGTTCAAAATGATTTTGACAAATTGGAAAAATGGTCAGGTGAATTTGAGAAAGGAAAAATGTGAAGTATTACGCTTAGGCAGGAATAAGCAGCTGTGGAAATGCCAAGTGCCAACAATCTGATAGCAGGTTTTCAGGGAAGGATCTGAGAGTTATGAGAGTGTGAGTCAGTCAGCCATGCTGTTGTGAAATAGGCAGAGCCCCTGCAACATACACAGCAGCTCCTCCAGCTTGCCTCTGCATTGCTGAGGCCTCATATGGGGTATCGTGTGTCCTTCGGGGACTACATTTCAGAAAGACACGGAAGAAACAAAGAAGACCCAGAGGAGAATTAAGAGAATAATCAGAAGCCAAGAAAACATGACCTCTGAGGAAAAAAATCATTGTCTTGGGGTTGTTTCATGTACATGAGAGAAGATTTGGGGGAGGGGGATGATTGAAGTCTTCAAGGATAAAAAACACTGCTGTAAAAAGGAAGGGAACAATCTGTTGTCTATTTCCATAGCAGAGAGACCCAGAAATAATGGGTTTAAGTTACAGTGAGGAATATTCATCTTAGGTACTTAAAAGCTTTTGAAGGACTAGGATAGTGAAGCACTGGAATGGATTGTCTGAGGAGGCTGAGGTGTCCCCATCACTGGAAGACTTAATGAATGGGTTAAACAAGCAACTGCCTGCAATGACATATCTTCGGTCAATCCTGCTTAGGAGGAAGAGAATGAATTTAGGTTATTTCTTCAAGTCTCTTCCATATGTAAGCATATCAGATTCTGTGATATATGCTGGCTTTGTCCTAACATCACTATAACAGAGCTAATAGCACAGCATGTTTCTGTAGCTTCAGCACTGCTTAGGAAATATTTATGCTTTTGCCAAAAAATACAAATTTGTTAACATTTTAAACTACTTTCAGGAAAGATTTAGCTTGAATTACTTCTGTGTTTTTTATTTTCTCCCAGAATATCCTATTTCTGTAATTTCAGAAATTCTGGATTCAGAGTAGCAGGTTTTAATCCTTAATTTGTGGGTTTTGATATTAAGGCAATTTCTTTTGTTTTTCCTCTGCCTCCATTCATTGGTCCTGGGAAATATTTTCAAATTTTTTACTTTGTGAGGCAGAGAACATTTCAAGTGATTGAAATATCTAAATAAAACAAATTCTGTTCATATACACTGCTTATGAAGAAGCAGCAAGGGGTCAAAAAAAATTGCTTGTAATGGGTGGAAAAAGAATTATCATTAGAGAAAAATCCTTACTAGTGACCCACACAGCCTGATTCTCCACAAGTTCAATGACCATCCAGAAAATCAGTGTTAGGAGATTCAACCAGCAAACATTTCAACTAATGTGGACTGCATCTTTTGCAAGTGGAGAGAAAGACATCTTTTAGTAAGAAAGCTTTCACTGACATGAATTGTACTTCTTTCAGGAATACAGTGAATATTTCTTGCCAGAAGTGCCGACTTGGGAGAAACCTGGAAGAAAGGAAATAAATTAGGCATGGTACCACAGTATGTGTATGTGTACTTTCTGTGATGATGGTAGTGCCTAGATGGGGAACAGTGTATCTATGAAAAAACTTGGGATAAAAGGAAGGCTGAACAAAAGGTCTTGTGTTAATATTAGTCCTGGGAAGATGCTTACCAGCACAGTGTTTGAGATTCAATTATTTGGTGTTACTAGTGACAGCTAGTATGTATTTTAGGAGGCAGATCTTCTATCACATGTATTTTTCATTCAAATTATTCTTACCAGTTCTATGGACTCTGTGAGATACAGACAAAGGTCTAGAGAGAGAAAGTTGCTGATCATAGGCTACGGGTAGTAGCATCAAAGCCAACATTGAGAAGAGAGAGATGGACTGTAGAGTTTTTGTACAGTGAAAAGATTGTAATATATGAGAGAGGGTATAATTTTTTCAATATTGAGAGGCAACAAGGAAACATATTTAAAAGGAGGTAGAAACTCTGCTAAAGGTGGAATAAGTACAAATGACAGATTTTTGTTTGATATATTCATTTACATTTGTTTTTCTTCTTTGAACTTAAAGGTCTAGACAATAGATAAGCTCATGGATGGCAAACTACACATGCAAGTTCAGTGATGAACCAGCATTCACAAGGAAAGAAAAGGTTTATTACAGAAGAGCACCAACTCTTCTATTAATGAAATACTTTTTCTGTGAGTAAGTCCCAATCACCAAATTAGGAATTTGGCAATAAAAGGAAGGAAAATAAGCAGAAAATGTATATGTGAGACTTGGCAGGCTCTTTTCCTTCCTAGCTTACGTTCACCATGTCACTCGTATTTTTAGGTCTTAGTAACAGAACTAACTCTTTCCAGATTTAGACTCACTATGATCCTTGTAGATATAGAAAAAAAATAAATTAGACTTCCTTCAGCATTGTACAGCTATGGCATCAGGGTTTTTTATTCTCATCAGCTCCTTCATTAAATTACAATATTTAATCTTGATTTCACACAGAGTAGTAGAAAAATTACACCTTTCATGTACCCCACCTATTCTGACATAAAGGTTCATTTTTAGATTAGAGTTAGAATTAGAATCGGTCTTGGGTCCTTGTCTGTTCTAGATAGAAAACTTAAGTGAAACGAGTAACGTATAAATGACATTCAGCTCAGCTGGTAGAATGACTTTAATAGTTTATAGATGGTAAAGTGGCACAGGCAGGCAGTGTGTTGGTTTCTCTGACAAACATTGATTACGCCCGGAGAAAATGGTTATAAAGAGAATAAAATATTATTCAAGTACTTATTTAAGAATACACATGCCCCACTGGTGAAGTGAATTTAACGTGAATATAGGAGTTTTAAGGGAAGTAAGGAGTCATGGGATAAGAGGGATGTCCTGGCCTTGATTATTAACTAAAAGTTAGGAAATGGGGAGTGGAAGAAAACACTCGGTTGTCACAGTGGAGAAAATAATCAACTCCATGGGGATCTGTGCCTGTCAAGTCCATGACAGTGTAAAATATTCTGACAAACTCCTCCCAGGGACCTTTTATCACTCAATACTACTGAAACCATCTGATCTTCCCTTTCTTTTTCTTGTGGTTTAAAAAAGTAAAGTTTGGGGATTTAGATATAGGTGAGGTATGAAGATAAATTAATACTTTGTGAAGGACTGAAGTGTGGTACTGAGGAGCTTTATGTAGTTAATTTGTTTTTTAAGAAATCAGAATATTTCAGTTTAAGTTAATAAGTGTTAGTGTTTGCGGTGATGGTGGCCCAATGGAGTGTGCTTTCTTCACTAAGGATTTCACTAATACCAAAACCCACTAACAAACAGTTCCTGAAGATGTTAATGATTCTGAAATCAAAACACAATTCGAGCAGCATGTGTTAAATAAAATCTAAAGCAGCTCCTTGAAAAATGAGAAAAAAACTTCTTCTTTAGTCAAGAGTCACACTTCTTACACAGTGATGGAGAATTCATAAGGGACAGAGAAATCAAAGTATGTATTATGTAATGAGTGCATCATACTATTTAGCTAAAGAGTGCTGAACTAAGGAATTATTCCCACGTTCCCATGTTTTAGATGTTGGATTTTTCAACCTCTGTTTCTCTTATAGTATTTTCTATGCATGATTTCATTGCTTAGTAAGGAAAAAATATGCAGTAGAAAGCTAACTGCTGCCTAATCATGATGCTGAAAAATCTCACAGTTGTTGCCTATTTCTAGAGATGTCTACATTCCATGAATGCCTTTTTTTCTTTCTTTTTTCTTCTCCCTTTTTTTTAAGCTCAACAGGAAAATAAAGTTGTACCCTTGAACTTAGCACTTTCCCAGATCTGTCTAGACTGAACAAGCACAAGTTAATGCATGGCTACATTTGTTTTACATTAAACAGAATTGGTTAAAACAGAAAATATTCAGCTTTTATTTCAGTTTCCAGTACAACCCTATAGAGAAGAAAACAATGCTGATCTCCAAAATTCTTAGTACTTAAATTTTAATATAATTTTCTTATTTGGTCCAATGCTGCAATTATCCTATATATTTGGAATGAATTTTATCAACATATTTAATAATTCTGCACTAAATTTTTTGTCAAGTCTTATAGAATATCTTTAGAGTGCTTAAAATAATCAGGATCACAGCAAGCAGTTTATGAAGAAATTGTTAGAGTAACAGTACTTAACAAGAAAAATTGCTATATCAAATTAAACAAATTTAGGAAATAATTCACTTTAAACATGACATGCTAGAGATTTGCAATGGTTTAGTGACATCAGTGTTAAACAGAATCAAATAAATTAGCTGAAACTTTCTGCAATAGACAGGTTCATTATGTATTAAGTTGAGAAGATAGATAGGTTTTACTGATTGCTTTATTTTGGTTTGTTTTCCTGTGTCTCCTATTGTCTCTTCCATCTAGCCCTTGACAGAAGCACAGGCAAAATCTGAGCTACCAGAAAGATTATTAAAGGAATGTGTAATCCTGTTTTGAGGTAAAATCATATTTATGGCAGACATGCAAGATGACACTGCAGCAAAATGCACTCCAGTGAAAAACTGAAAAAGCAATTATGAATCCTTTTACAAGCACTTTTATGAGGCCTGTTATTTTACAAAAGGAAAGTTATGATCCTAACCCACAAAGTCCCTTCCATTTCAAAAAGAGCTACTTTTTGTACTGTAAAAAGAACAGGTGCCCTGTTAGACCAGTTACAGTACTGGCATGTGTTTTGGCAGGTACAATGAGCAATACTCTATCATGAAAGATTACCCCCTGACTAATGATGATCACTATAAACAGTTGGGTGCTATTTGACTGCGTGGATGGTGGTCCCACCTAGCTGACAGGCCATGCATATGTTTTATCTCATCTTGCCTTTCAAACCATGCACGGAGTTAGACAGAGAGTTGGAAGAAGCTTCACAAAGTTATGAGGAAGGAAATGATGAATAGTGGGCTATTAAATGATATTGCAACAAATAAAGCATAAATACAGGCCTTTATCATCCTCTGAGTTTATCTATGACACAGAAGACCTTTTTGAAGCTGTGTTTGGAAGCTAAAAAATGAACTGCTTGACACACAAGGATAACAAGAGGCTTCATCCAGATTTGCATTCTTCAGCCTGTTGAGACTACGCTGAAATATCCAGCTAAAATCTTGATAGGTGTTGTAGGAAGTTCTGAGTATAATTTTTCAGTATTTTCAGCTGCATGCAATAGATTCCATCCAAAAATTACCTACCTTGCCTACACCGAGAATTTTGAAACAAAATCAGCTTTTTTTTTTTCTTCCAACAACTAGAAAGTAGGACAAGAACTCACAACTTCTGATTCCAATATCAATTTTTGGAAGTGCTATTCTTACAGCTTTACCCAGGCTGACTATTTAGACAAAATATTCCAAAGTGCAAAAAATAATTATTTGGTAGAGTTTTCTTTATGCCTCATTCGATTGCAACAATTCATATTATTTGCATCCTTGAGCCAAAGTCTTGGAGCAGATGTCACCTATTTATAGGAATCAGTGTATCTGTACTGCAGGACAGAGCTTTGCATTGTACATTCTTCAAGCTACTGGGCTTCTTTACATGTGTGCTCCCTGGACTGCATGGTACTCAAGCAACCATCTTAGAGTAAACCGCTACTGTCACTGTTACTGACTATGAAATAATATTTCCAACAGTTAAATCCAACAATTTTAGCATGTAAAATGCTTTGGTCTAAGATTTCTATCCAAGTGAAAATCAAAGACTTTTCTGAGTATTTCTGATTGTGATTTATATGCTAGGGCCCAAATCAACGTCTTATTTTGTTTGGGTTTTTTGTACTGAGAAACCTAATTTCAACACCAATTTTTTGCAAAAGTAAAAATTATTATTATGATTGACCTCTCATTTTTATCTAATCTTGTATACAGTTATTGTGGGAACTTTTCACCATCTTATAAAAACCTAGTAGCCTCTTAAAACTGTCGATGGAAGGTAGTTTAATAAAAAGCCAGATATATTTACAGCACATTGTTTTGATAGACTTAAAATATTTTAGGGTATTTTCTGAGCCTACTACATGTAATGGGAAAAGTAAATTAACTTCTTTGTTAGTCAGCTTAATTAAGTGATTACTATACTAATTTGATGTGACATGCAAGGGTGAAATTTTTATTCTTTTTAAAACAAATAGAATTAGGATTAATATCTACCTCTGGAATTGCCACAAAAGACAGAAACTTTTAAGATTAAAAAATCTGTTTGTTTTATGTACAGAAAGCAGCAGACTAGTCACTATAAAAAAAGAAAGCCTTTCTAATTTAGGTACCTGAGCATGAGCTATTAGATACGCATATATTCATCACTGTGTTTTTTTCCTGGACAACCAAATGTTCTGTAAACACCACTTTTGAAAACTCTCATTTACACTTGCAAGAAATATATCCCTTTTAGTCAAGATATGAGCACAGGTCTGCACCAAACAACAATTAATTCAGAATTTAATCTGTGTGTTTTATAATCACCTTGCCAAGCACATTTCTGGAGGCTTATATGAGTTTAGCAAACTCCTTCATGAAAGTTTAAAGTTTAAAGCTGTGTTTATAGAAATTTTTAGATTTCCCAGCACGTATTCAAAATAATTCTTAAACCCTTATAGGTTTTGATATATAATCACACTTGCTGATGGTAACATCAATCAAATACCTAATATTTAGAAATTTACTAAATTTCCTTTTCCTTCTGATTAGTACTCTGTAGATCCGTTCGATGGAGAAATGCAAATGCGGGGAAAAAAAAATCTAATTTTGGTCTCTTGGTCATAATAGCTGTCACCTTTGCAACACCTTACATTTTTTAGATCGATGTACAGTAATCAGGCATCTAGTTTTACACACCAGCAGATTGACACATTCTCTCTCTCTTGTTTTTTTGCTTCCTTGATGACTTTCTTTTTCCTGTGGATTCAAGGAAGATCTTGGCATAACAACCTTCTTAGATTATATTATCAACCCTGCAACTATGCTGATTTTATGACTCTTTTTACTTCTGACCACTCGGTGGCATTATTAACCTCATTTGTTTTCAACTTGAGATAAATTTTATTTGCAGGTTCACAACAAAGAATACAATTGGGGAGCAGAAATATTGGGAATTAAAAAACCTGTTTATTTTTGTAGGAGTATTATACTCCACAGATAGTAAAAGTTCAGTACTAGAAAAACAGAACATAAACCAAGATTTTTTCCCACAGTAAAACTGGCACATTAGCTAGTAATACAATTACATGTCCTTCATGAAGAAGTGTTTTTTTCATGTAGTTATTGAAAATTGATGCAAAGCTTTCTGCTCTTAGACATTCACTGTTTTTCTTCCATCTATTAGATAGATCGTCTTAGAAGACAGAAAAAAATCTTTTAGTTGTTTCATACACATAAATGGCAGGTGCTCTTGGACACATTATACAAGTAGAGTCATAGAGACTCCTGCAATTATTTCTAGGGGATACAATATCTTTCGAAAAATGTAAGAGGCTTAAATCTGTTTTCACAAACCTGAGATTTGTAAAATATGTACAACCTGAAACTTATTGGGCTGAGCCTTTGTCCACACATGCTTTTGCCTGTCGTGTTACCCTCTTCTCCTCCACAACCCACAAAGTAGTAAGAAAGGCTAAAGGGTACCAGCAATAGCATTCACAGAGAGCTGACTGAAATTCATGATATCTAACATATAATTGATCTTGACCTTTGGGGATTTTTCTTACTAGTTAGTCTAAGCTGCAGCAATGAGTGCTATGAATGCCCGAACAGAAAATCCTTACACTGAAATGTTGTATTTTATCATATTCTATATTTTAGACTTTTCTGAATGATTCAAACATAAAATCTTGCAGTAGTTTCTTTTTCTGGCTGAAATAGGCTAATTCAGAAGCATATAAAAAGAGGTAATTATTCATTAAAAAAGGCAACTCCTATAGATTTTCATGAAAAAGTCCTACAAGATGTCTTGATTTTAAATTATGAGCCTATCTGATATCCCATTTTAATGCTGAAGCTCATCAGAGAAAGTGTAAGCTTTTAAATATTGAAGTTCCCATTGAATCAGATATCTCTGAAGACAATATCCATACTACAACACTATTATGCCTTCTAAGGAAGCGGATGAAGTGCAGAGGGAATATGCATCACAATGTAAATTCTTCAGGTCAAAATCCTGCCTGGGTTTTGAGGAGTTCCAGCTCATACAGACAACATCATCGGATTCATCTCCTCAGTGTTTAGGTCACGTTTAATATTAAGGGCCATGGAGAAACACGTAGATCTCTCAGATTCTCAGGTGAAATTGTGTCAGTCTGTTCAATAGATATCTCTGCAAACTTTTACATGCTTCCTACTGTGGTGATGATTTCAAATATCACAGCAGTAATACTAACCATGATATACCGTCAGTCATCATTTCCTTGCCTGTCTTCATTGTTTGTTTTTTTTCTTTTTATTGGGAGCATAATCTGTTTTGATAATCATACCCGTAAAGTGATTTATAAATATGTAAGCTTTTTAAAGTGCAACTAATGACTGGGAGCAACAACAAAGTCTAGAAACTCTAACCCAACTCCTCAGAATTTTTTTTATTTTAGCATTGTAAGCGCCATCTAGCATTGTAAGCACCATCTAGCATTGTAAGCTAGAATTTTACTTTGAAAACCAGTTTGAATTATTTTGTTCCAAATGAATATAGACATGCAAAAATGCTCATCTGCACAGGTGGTTCATGTACAGGAAGCAGAGTAATACACAGTTTGACAAAAGGTCACAAAGGAATAAATGCAATTCTTTTTGAAGTTGACAATAATTTATTAGACCTTTGCTTATTTTGAGTAACAAAATGGCACACTAAAGCTTCAGAATTCTCTTTTGTATACATTGATTTCACCATCTCAACTCAATCTGAGAATAAACTGTTCATAGTGAAAAAGAAGGAAGTCAGTGTTGAGAGACAGTTAGTTAACCGTTTGGGCAAAATTTTGAAGTGAAGTTGCAAGACCTGACAATTTGTTGTATTCTCTTTTCCTTTCTTTCTCTTTCTAAAGCTCCCGTAAGAAAAGCCATATGTTCAATGGGTATTTTTCTCCAGCCTGAAAGTCTTGTACTTTTATATGCTAGTGGCATATGAGGATAATCCAATGGGAAGAAATTAAAGTACTGCTTTTTAATTCACAGGCATTATTTATAGTTGACTTGCAAAACGTTTTTTCATGCTAAAGTCCCAGCTGATTCCAATAAGTAGTGGAGAGAAAAAACTGGCCTGTATATTAGAGCAAATTTCAGAAGTCTTACTTTGGCTGTTTATAATGGCCCCATGCCAGACAACATTAACTACTTCCACAATTACTTCTACTGGCTGATTTACTCGCATGCGTACAGGTCAAAGAACTGAACTCCATCATGTTTAGATTTGGACACAGGACACAAAGTATGCATCCAGATTTTGAAGAACCTCCAATGAGTGTGTGAGGAGCTGTAAATCTAAAGTCACTCCATTCCTACTCATGAAGAGATTAGCTCCATAGAAGTAAATTTGATCATATTGTGTGCTATAAGCTTTATAAACAAGCAAGGCCTTTAGGATTTTGGCTTGGTATACATAGGCTACTTCATTACCACCCTGTTAAGTTACCCAGTAAAGGTATCAGGCCAGGAGTACATCGCGTCTGTCCAAATTTCACTAGTAATATCTAGCCATGGAAATGTCCTCAAAGTATCAGAAAAGTGGAATGTTTGGGAGTCCCAGCCATCTCAAAAGCTCCTGCTCCAGTATTTACTATATGGCCTGCATCCCACAGCCTTCTGGTGAGGGCAGCCCTGCCATAGGGAGCTTAGAAGCATGCTGTTTTTCCATTAAGAGTGTGATGCAACAAGTTAGTAGCAATACATGAGAAGCTGCTGAAGTGCATCATGTAGGCTGTGATACCATGTTGTTATCACAGGAGCAATGGTACACTGGCCAGCAGTGGTCGCAGGCTGGGCCACCACAAAGTGCCTGTGAACCTTGCAACGAAACTCAGGTTCATCTTGGTTTTTACATTGTTAAACCCCTCTGTAGACATCACAGGTTCTTGTACAGATACAATTAATTGGATGGAAAATTCAGGTTCAAAGGTAATTTTTGTTTGCCTGTGCCAGGAAACTGTGTGCCAACATATTATGAAAAACTAGCTTCCTAGTTCCCAGAAGAGAAGTCAATGGCACTCACCCTCTGGATGCTGGGCGCAATACCCATGGCACATTGATTCATGACATAGCAGTTTGATATCTACAAGTTCATCATCGATGTGACTTTAAAAGAACTTCCGAACCATGCACTTTTCCTGTACATTTATTATTGTCATGCAGCACAGGTCATATCACAGGAACCCTATGGATCTGTGCTGGTAACCTTTTCCTCTGACCAACTATTTTTGTTGTTTCCTTTCTTTCAGTCAACTCTTAATCTATACAAGCCCATGATAATGTAATTCCTTTTAAGAATCTTTGATAAGGAGCTGTGTCAAAAGCTGCTTGGATATTCAAAAGGAATTGATTTTCAGCTATGAAAATGGCCCACCTTCCTTTTAGACCTCAATCATCTACAGAGTCTCTGGTAAGCTTCCTACCTCTGAGGTGTTACTTCTGACCTACGTCATTAAAATTCTATGTTTAACTCATCAGAATTAATGTTCCCCCCGATTTTCTTGTTTTGACATGATTTCTACTTTTTGAAGAATTGTATATTTTTTATTTCTAAATACCTCCTTCACTCTGCTTTAAACACATCAACTCTTTTAGATTCTTTTAAATGCTTTCAGGTGGATAATAGAACCTAGTTTGACAATTACTTTGAGTATCCAATATGGTGTATTTAATTTTTTTTAAGAAAGAAGTGTAATCTGAAAGCATTTTAGACCTTTTGCTGAATTTTTTTTTTTATTATCTCTTTTGGGCAAATTTTCTAATTGCTTATGTAGGTGATTGTCATGGTTTAACCCCAGCCAGCAACTAAGCATCACGCATGCTCAGTCACTCCTCCCCACCCAGACCAATGGGGGAGAGAATCAAAAAAAACCCAAACCTCATGGGTTGAGATAAGAACAGTTTAACAGAACAGAAAGGAAGAAAATGATAATGATAATAATAACAATGATAAAATGACAATAATAATAAAAGGATTGGAATATACAAAACAAGTGATGCACAATGCAATTGCTCACCACCCGCTGACCGATGCCCAGTTAGTTCCTGAGCAGCAATCCCCCAGGCCAAGTCCTCCCAGTTTATATACTGGGCATGATGTCACATGGTATGGAATATCCCATTGGCCAGTTTGGGTCAGCTGTCCTGGCTGTGTCCCCTCCCAACTTCTTGTGCCCCTCCAGCCTTCTTGATGGCTGGGCATGAGAAGCTGAAAAATCCTTGATTTAGTACAAACACTACTTAGTAACAACTGAAAACATCAGTGTGTTATCAACATTCTTCTCATACTAAATCCAAAACATAGCACTATACCAGCTACTAGAAGGAAAATTAACTCTATTCTAGCTGAAACCAGGACAGTGATGGAAATGAAGTGAAATATCTTCTTTCCTGCATTCCTTGGCTTTCTGGGCAGTCTTCCACTATACTTTTTCTGGATAGATGGTGAAGGATTGCCCTGATGAGGACTTGTTAAGGTCATTCTGTGTTCAAGCCAGAGTTTCTTTTTCCAGCCTCACTTGAGGTCACGGCTCAATGGATCTTTGGTGTATGCTCTGACTATAAGTGTTCACGGCAGGTTGGCAGCTACCTCCCTGCACAGCTTTCATTTCCAGCTGATGAAAATGTGATGCTGCCCTTTGGACAGTTTGGCTTACTACCTACTTGCTGTAGGATTGCAGAGACCATACAGGAGTGTGATTATTTATTATGAATGATAGTATTTACAAAGTCTTTGTGCCACTGACAGGGTCCAAGTGTGTAACAATGTGGGTAGAGCAAACAGGGGTGACAGCATGGGCCACACATAGTCTTGAGGAATATATTGACTACAAGGACTGCAAGGGCACACTGGAAGCATACAGAACGTGAATAACACCCTCTGGTATGCTCTTTGAGGTGCTCTGCCATTCACTCAGAGACACTGCAGGAGCTGGACGATGTAAAAAAAACAGGAAATTAAAACTTGAGGACACCTTTGGGAGCAATCTTTCAGCACAGTGTATACCCAAAACACAGACAATGACTTTAAGAACTTTTTTCCAGAGCTCAGCAGCCACAAATGAAGATCATGATAAAAACAGACAAATAAAAATTTCTAAACTTATATTCCATTCATTGCAAAAATCATAATTTTCAAAACATCTCAGCACATGGGCCTGCCAGTAGTTCTGAAAATCTGTCCAGTAAAAGAGTTTCTGGATATTGAACTTCAAGAAAAACCCTGCCTTGCTTTCAGGTGCAAGAGTCATCTGGAAACCTACTGTGAGCTGAAGATTTTAAACCCTTGAAAAGTCAGGACTTCTCACTTTTTAAAAACGCAAATTTAAAGAAGGAAATGTTGCCCCACACTGTACCCTTCAAAAACAAGGCCAATGAACAACACACATTCTTTTTTTCCAAGTCAGTGCAGAAATGCAGAAACCACCCCCAAATCCTTTCCACAGATCAAATTCCCATTCATGACAGGTTAGCATCAGTGTGAAGTTCGGGATTATTTCCCCTCAGCCAATGGAAAAAAGAACTCAGGTTTGGTTTTAGCTACAATCCTTTATATTTCACAGAGGAACAAGGCATGACTTATCTCCTCCAGGTATGGATGGTCTCCTGCTAGCAGAAATGATTCACCTGATAGAAGCAAGAAGTGAGTGGCTCCAATGTGACATGTAGCATAAATCTACAAAGCTGAGAAACTCGTTTGGGTGAGTATCAGAGAGGGAGCAAGCCTTCTCCAAAAATCACCACAGCAGTCACAGTTCATCTGAACTTTTCCACTGAAGTATCAGCTTCCGCCTTTCCTAGGACCATCCCTCCTCTTTCTTCTCTTATGTAACACCTGTTTTGTTCTGTTTTGTTTTGTTTTGTTTTGTTAATCTGGGCCCTCCTTTTTTGTGGTGCTTGAAACTGTGGTGGAGCACACCTTTAATTTGCACTTGCTCTCTGTTTTGCTCAGTCAGCTGTCACAGAGTTGTGGTAATCACCGGATTTCATCATATGTGTCTGAAAAACAGACCAAAAGCAGTGAAACATCACTCACACCAACAATATCTTTTGTTTAGGAACCTGCAAAAGGTTGGGGGTTTGCTTTAAATTTTTAATAATTCAGTAGTTTTAATGATATCTGTGGGTATGGGTAGAAAAGAAAAACGTTTCTTTATCCTGAGTTTCTTTTGGTCCAACCAAGGAGCTGAGAATTCCCTGCAAATCTGCTGTCCTCCCCTTCCTAATTCTCCAGCACCCCAGCAGTTCCCAGGATGGCCCATGGGTTGCTTGTCACGCGGCCACACAGTCATGAGGATGTCCAAGCAGCTCAAGGTCCCAACAATACAACTGTGTAGAATGACAACTTGCAGTTCAGGTACAGCATCTGTAGCATGATCGGTCTTTCCATAGAGACTCTCTTCCTGGTGAAAAAATGTTTTCCATGACAAAGACTGAATGTTTTCTTTCATGTATGTTGCTTCAGGACTAACACAAGAACTTCTCTCTGCCTCAGTGATATTGGAAAGCAGTCAGTGTCTTTATCCAGACAGCTGAACAACTTTCTCCTTCTTTAATTTAAATTCATTGGTTGACTCATAGTTGGGATGATTCACCCTGGATAACAGAGTTCCCTGGCCTCACAGAGTAAATAGGTTAACAAACATGTCTTACACCAGAACAGGGAGTTTTCCAAACACCATGAATTTATGTATCCCAGTTCTTTTTTAGACCTCAGTTGTGAATTGTAGAAAACACAGAAATAACACTCATACTGGCCAGGCTTTGCAGAACACATATGTGAAAGAATTAAAAAAATATTAGCATTAGAAATATCCACAGAGGTGTTTTTTCTTCTGTGATTTGCTCAAAGCTTCCAGAAAGTTCTTAATTTTGCTTTACCATTTGAAATGGTTATATGCTGCATGGGGAAAAAAAACCCCATCAAACCTTTACTCAAAAGCACTTTGTTGAAGTTTCTACAGCAAAAAATACAAGTGTAAGTAGTCTCCCCCACCCCCCTCTCGTTCCTAACCCCTGCCCCAGGGCAGCTTCCCCAGCTTCTGCTGCTCATGCAGCTGCACTGTGACCTGGACCACTTCCCTAAGCTGACAGCCACAGGGTTGGTTTTAGCTAAATTATGTTTAACCTGGCTCAGCCCCAGTTCAGCTCACTGCTTTGGCTCATTACATGGAAATGAACATCCATGGATGGAGGGAACCATACTGTTCAAGCCGCTGCTTCCAACCAAAGAAATCATCCTGAAACCACAAGCTCAGCATCGGATTTAATTGTGTCAAAGTGAGTAATTTGACCAGACAACTGATGTACTGGACTGCTAATCAACTTAAAGAACTAATCAAGTAACGCAGAGGAACCTACCTGAGGATAATATTTTAGTGATAGGCATTTTCTGTGTACCACAATGAGCCTGTAAAGCAAAAAGGCATACAAGCAGAATTCTTTCCATCTCACAAACAGAGAAACGGTCCCAGCATCAAATCAGAAGACAGATGCTGCTCTTACAGATGATCAAGAGAGGCATACTAAAATGAAAATGAGCTGCACAAAAAGTGCTCCCTAATATTCAAATGAATTTTTTTATTATTTAAATTTTGTATTTATCCATGCTAGAGAGTTAAAGCAAAATTGCAATCTGTTTTAACTATTTTAATAATTTGCTATCCAGAAATTCTTGGAGTAAGCTGTTTTAGAGAATGATTAAAAGAGTTTAATTGCAAAATATACAGTTCAATGAACATGATTAAGCTGCAGCAGTAGAATCCATTCTTCCTATTCAGCTGTGCAAATGGTACTGGAGTACCAGTGTTTTGCTATGCTGGATATGTCGCTGGCTGAGCCTTGCATCAGTGTGAACAGAAGGGGGTGGTGTTACCTCAGCTTGTGCAAGGATCTGCACTTCTTAAGAACAGAACAAAAAAATTACCCCGAACTTAATTAGCTCCACTGAGAGAAGAATAAAATAACTAGGAAAAGAAATGAACTGACATTATTTACATTAAATGAGACTTCTAAAATATGTTACTGCTGTTTGATATGGCTTGCTTTTCCCCTGCTCAGCATTGTGGAGTTAGCTGATTTACAAAAGGCACATGAAGTGCACAGAGATATTTAGAATACAGTTCTGCAGCATCACCACATTCTGCAGCATCACTACACAATGCCCCATTTTTCATGCTATGTTACTCTTGAAAATTGATTCTATGCATTGCACGATAACGTAGCCACAAGTGGCACATAATTTGGGATTCAGAAGTACTTCTCTTTGTGCCTAGCTTGTTGGAGTCAGGTGGGAAGCAGGAGATGAGGCAGCAATATCCCACAACTGTGGAAGAGAACTACAGGTGGGTATCCAGTGGAGGTGTCTGCAGTTACATCAAGTCACACCCCTGCTCCAAGGAAAAACCCACTGGAGGAAGATTTTGATGAGCTAGTGGTAGCAAGGGGAGCCATGCTGTGAAAAGAGCTCAGAAAGCTTTGCTTGTATTTTTCTGTCTCCTGCACTGTTGATAATTTTGATTCACAAGAATGTCAAGGTTTTAAAAGGCTATATTCCTGTCCAAAGGTGAAGCTAAGTGTTCCTAACATCATGCAAAGTGGTCTGAGGAGAAGAAAGAGTTTTGAAAACATGCATTTATGACTTTTTGAAACTATGATAACCACTTGGAGACTTGGCAGTGTATCATCATTTTTTCTTGTGAGCACTCATGATTGCAGAGAGTTTAATTAGTTAAGTTTTACTAAAATGTTTTGAAGATGCAAGATTCCAGATACTGTAAGTACTACAGAAAATCTTATATACTGTCTACTTATCTCCAGAACAGTCTGCTCAGGGGATTATGTATGTAGAGTAAAATAGTGCAAACTGCAGAAGTCATAGTAGCAGCATGAGATCTTGGGGTAGGAAGGAAAAGATACAATCAGTAATATATTTCTTTACAGACATCTTCTATGCAAACATGGCTTTCAGAGACACCAGTATAATAACTACATTGAATTTGTTTGTTTCAACTTGCATCCAAGAAGTGCTACATGCTGCCTGGAGGAAAGTCCGTAGTCACTACTCAGAAAAAAGTAATCTTGAAGTACTTGGTTTGCAAGCCCACCTGGTCTCATCTTGCTCATCAAAAAAATTTTCGGTTTGCTTGATGTTGCAAGTTAACATGGCAAAATGTTACTGTGTTAGCCAAATCACAGTATTGGACAAGGAATCCACTTTAGTTTCTCTTATTCCCAATTTAGCAGTGAAATTAAGCATGGGCTTAATTTTAAGTACATGTGTAAATCCCATTAAAATCAGTAGGATTTATGCATATATTTAAGTGCTTTGCTGAATTGGGGCCAGTAAAGAAATATGACTAATCTCATTAATAAAGGAAACAGAAGTTAGTCCAAGTTACTTAATCACAAACAGTCTGTTCATGGGGAAAAAGCTGTGCTTTTTACATCTTCAGTGTCTTACACTTTAAAAAGGAAATACAAGCCAGAAAGGGAAAATCAACTTTCTATAACACGATGATACTATAATTTGTGCAGTAACCCCTTCGTGATTGTTATTTTGCTTGTTTGAGCTACTCAGATTTCCCACCCCCCAGTATGTCTGTGCTCAGCTTGGCAATCCCTTTTAACTGTGTTCTCTTTCTGCTTTCTCTCTTCTCTCTGCCCCAGCAAATCTGTTCTATTTTGAGTTTGGCAAAATTATACAAATTGGTGCTGAATAACCAATACAAAGGAAAATTGTAATTTAGAGAGATTTAGGGCCAAGTTTACTGTTGTAAATCCTCACAGCTCCACAGCAGTGATTGAAGCAACAAGAGTTGAACGCTGGCTGAGGTTTTAGACCTCAGGGCTGGGGGGTGTCCTACTTGTCTAAAGAATTAAAGCAATTTTCTTAGACGTGATATTAGAAACTGTTCAGCTACTCAGTTTGTGTTTTTTTCCCTGTGGATTAAAAAAGGCATACAAAATCTTGATACTTCCTACCTAATCTGCAGGTGAGTAGCTGTGATTTGGCTCTATAAATCAGGTAATACATATTTTGATGACTGTGGGTGCACTTCTTGAAAAGTGATTATCACATAGAAACTCATAAAAATGATTTCTTCAGACTCTGATTCAGAAGTTCTGTTCTGTGGAGATTTTCATTTATTAATATTAAAAGACTGCAGAAAGTAAATACAGTGAGCATGATGTCAAATAATAAATAGCTTTTTTTTTTTTTAGGTGACACATAGTCTATATATAATAAAAAAAGTTCAAATCACACAATTCATATACTGTAACTCATTACACACACACAAAAGAAGTCAATTATTAGATTCATGTCATGTGTGAAAAAATCCCCTCAAAACCCAACAAGATAAGGAAGAGAAAGAAAGCATAGAAAAGTAAGGGCGTTGCCAAGGAATACAAAACAAAGACAATAAAAGGAAAACCTCAGATGGAAGAAAATAATAATTTTAATGGAAAGACAGAAACAACATGTACAACAGATATAAAACCAAGTTTCCTCTTAACCTCTTTACTTGATCTAGTCTATAAATTTTATGTGTCCTAAAGTTTACCAAAGAGGTTTATAGGAGTTGAAATTCAAAGCTGCCTATTTTCACTTCCAGAACGGGTTGTTCTCCTAAGATGTAAAAAAGGCCAAATTTAATTCTATACTAGTTTTCAAATGATGGTCCCTTGCTCTTACATTGCAAGCCTAGCTAAGGACAGAAGACTCTGTTCAATTACTGGTTTTTGACATGACCTTCTGTGGTTGTTTATATCCTGTAGGTAAAAGACAGATAATTAATACAATAAACTACCAGAGTGATATTTTTTCTATCTATGGAGTTAATTAAAAATCAAATTTATGTTGAGATGTTAGCTACCCATTTTATTTTTTGCTCTGCCTGAGGTTGCTGTCATAGAGTGGGATGCTAGGAATGTAACTGAACATACTTTCTGCAGCTTTTATGTTTATTAGCCCTTCTTAGAGAAGTCCTAGAGAATGAAGCATGAGGTTATTAAGCACGACCAACACAGCGAGTCTTTAGTAAACACCTGTTTCTCTGGTGTTGTTTACATGTGTGAATTTGCCTGAATTAATTGTAGTGCTGCTCATGGCACAAAAACTAACTGGCTGCTAGCATTTCTGCTGCAAGCATCCCATTTCAGAAATCTATAAATTAGATTTAAAATTTTCTCTGAATTGAAATGTTCAGAATTAGTTATTCAAAACGTTGCCCTGCTTAAAAAGAAATGGGCTTAAGCTATGAGTTCCAGCTGATATTCAAGAAGTTATAACTGTTTGATGTGTATTCAAATTGAGGGATTATTTACACTTTTTGTGCACCTTATTTATCTTTCCACAGCTCTCCACAAATGCAAGTGGAGACAGGATAACCTGCAAATCCATATGGAGAAATTAAGTATGTGAAGACTAACAGAGGAACAACTTCTATTCTGGACATGCAGCTTCCAATGACAGAAACCTATAACTGATCATGAATAGTCTGAATCAATTTTAACATTTGGTCATTTCTCTGACCATCTTAAAATTTAAGACTGGGATATTCCCGTCAGTGTAACTGTACAGCAGAAGAGAGATGCTAACAGGAAAGGCTTTAAGAAATACTCCTTGTCAATTCTTACATAGCTACCTGTCTTGTGATATGCCCTTTAGAGAAGTGAAGTTTTATAGACAAGGATATGAGCAGACTTCTTATCTACAGGTATGACAACAGTGCATACAAGGATTAGATGGGTCAAAATTGTTTATCAGAGTGAGCAACTGTGTAGGGACCCTCTAGTACTCAGTCTCACATAACAGAAAAAAAGATTAGGAAACTTGGTGTAGTAAAAGCATAAGCCCTGGCTCTAGATAGTTTTGCAGTGTAAATTGTAAAGCCTGTGAAGTTGTTCTTATAAGATTACTGGGTTAAAAACTGCTCTAATTCCCTGTTAGTCAGCTGGTTAGATGTAAGAGCCATCTGATGAATATTTATTCTGAGTTACAGATAGACTAAATGATCACAATGGCTTGTTTGGGTGGGAAAGCTTTCATCCCCCTGTTTTTGCTCATGTCCAGGTAGTAACCAAATAGTAACCGTCAACAGAAGGTGAATTCATAGCCTGCTACAGCAACCACCAAAGGCAGGGATTTGTGGTGGCCATTTGTATCATAAGCAAAAGTACAGCTTGAGTTGAGAAAACAAAGGCAGACTGATTCAGCACACTCCACCGTAAAGTCACCTAATTGCCACCAAAAACTAGATGCACTGGGGACATTGTGAGGATCCAGTTCACAAACCAGGACAAGTGAATCACAGTAGGATGTAACTTGGAAGTTGTGACATTGATTCCCAAAGATAAGATAGAGCGAAGAAAAAAAAATTAAAAATCTGACTTTTCTGAAATTTCTGAACTATTAGTCTATCAATAGAAAGATTTAATTAGGTCTCATCAACTTTTTTTTCAATCATAGCTTAAGGAAAGAAGGGAGAGAAAGAGAAGGGTTGCAATCATTTTAGAAAAGATATCAAGAATGTCTGTAATAGCTCATATTAGCTGTTGAACTGAGTCCTGAGGTGTGGATTAGTTTAAATACTCCCACAAAAGTTCAGGAAGACAAGTTGCCCCTTAAAACAATGTGCTGTATTCTCAGTTGGCGATACAGGAGCCTTTGATACTCAGCCTTCCCTTTTCTCTTGGCATGAATGATTACAGAGATTAAATGGGAGCCCACGACTTCTGTTTTCAAACTACTATTACATCTATGAGTGATTTTGGTTTTTGTAGCCTGCATAGCCCAGATTGATGGTACAGTATGGTTGGAATTGGCCTTGATGAAAGCAATAAAACAGTGGTTTTTTCAGCAAAATGTTAACATGGGCTCTTGTTTCCTCTCAGTCTTCCTAACTCGGCACGTGGGCCCCTCAGACCCAAGAGCAGTCATGCAGTCTGCAGATTTGAAAACTATGCTACTGGCTCAGTTTCATTCTCTGTTTAAACAAATAACTCTGTGAACAGCTGAAAGTTTGGAAGGCCAGTTGCCCATGGCTCTCTCCCATGATTGATGGTCTGGTGTCTAATCTAAGTTTTGAATTCAAGCTGCAGGCTCTCCCTCAGTGGGAACTGATTTGTGTCTTTTTCTTCTAACCAGCTATCCATTTTTGTGAAAGTGGTATTGCGGCCTTTGTCATAATTGATTGAAATTGGCAAATATATTCCAACATTCATGTATTTGCATACACAGTTTTATTGAAATCATTTGCTAAAACTGGCATTTTTTAACTCAATGATTCTGGCAACTGAATAGCTCTGTTCCAAACCTCCTAAAGACAAGACATGAATTTAAGTCACAAATGAGGGGAAAGAAAAGAGGAGATTATTGTAATAAGATATAACAAGAGAAGAAGAAGCAGATTAATGCCTCCTGCTTGTTCTTCTAAATGCTTTTACTATTATATTTCTTTAATATTTGAGCAAAGGAGGAGAATGGCAAAGGAGTATGCAATGGGATTTTGCATGTAGTGATTGTGCTCCTTTGTCTGCTGAAAAAAAATACATATTTCTCCTTTTCCCAATGAACAAAAAGGAGAAAATTCCCAGAATTCAGGTTGGTTCCTCACACACTTCCCTGATGAATTTTTTCTGGAGGGACAGACTCTTCCAAAGGCATCTCGGAGTCCTCTATCAATATGGGTAGATTGGATATTGAAAGTGTTTATTTTGCCAAGATTTTGACCAAATTTTGGTTATATTCTTATCCTCTGGAAATTCTTACAGCCCAGGAGCTCAGTGCCCAGGCAGACAAGCAGGCACTGGTTCATATTATTAGTTCATAAATTCCAAACATACCTATATACCCTGCAGTATCTTATACTGTTGTCTTTTCAGGGCATGCCTGTTTATTATAAACCTGAAGGGGGATGATACACAATGCCATGCCACATTTTTTCCACCTAATTTAATCCAGAGCTAGAATAGTCCTCCTGTTCCTCTCAGTATAAGGGAAATATCCAGCTTCCTCACAATTACTACAAAAGAGGTGAATAGACTGTGCAGGATTTGTACTTAAAAATCCACCCAACTGTTAATGAACACATCTAAATTCTTAAGCCTCCAAGGTAACAGCATTTTCCGTTCACACAGTAAGGGATTAAATCCTTTCACTCCCATGCAGTAGACACAGCATGCATCAGACTTGCAGAAATTCCAGGAAACTGGCATTGCTTTCAAATTACTTATTTTCATGCTCTGAAAAACCTCAAACAGCAATTTTACCTTTTAGTTGACATCAATTTCCAAAGACAACGTACCTCTGTTTACCACATTTTCTTTTCTATTTAAAGGATGAAGACATTATTTCTGATCTAAGAATGTGTTCTGAAAGATATTCATCTTTCAAATTAATCTATTAGTAAATGTTTCCAAACAGTTAAAATTACTAAATTCAATATCTGTTTCTTAATGTCATGGGCATATGTATCTGAGATATTTCATACCATTGTTTTAATATTAGCTGGCAAATATAAACAGCAAAAAATACCACAGACCCAAACAGTTCCAGACTGGCAGAACTACAGGAATCAAGTATTGCACATGGAATGAGTATAAAAAAATGGCAATAAATTTGGCATGACCTATACATGAGCTTTCGCAAGTGAAAGGTACATGCAGACAAGTATCAAAAAATGGACTTGAATGACAGAGCTTGTAGTTTATTAGATAATTGTGGGATATTCTGGTATAATATACACCAACTAACCTTGATTTCCTTTTCTCTTAAATAGAATGCAGAGTTTTTGTTGTTTTGTTGGAAAGATTATTCATCATTCTGTTTTATAGGACATTGATAAAGTACAATGAAGTTAGTTCTCTTGTATGTGAATAACCTGGCAATGTAAATATTTGTCACTGTTGATGACCATCAGACCACAACACAAACTTTAACAATGAGTGGAAAATTATTCACTTAAGTGGTCTCACCAATTGCTCATAGATCGAAATAAGTCATAAGCTGGCCTTCAGCTGGAACCTTAACTCAAAACTGGTCAAGTTCTCTTATGCCTTTATAAGACCAAATTCTTACTGCTGCAAAAAAATGAAAGAAGTGTACATATATAGGTTAATATGGCACAAAATAATCTATCTTGTTTAAAAAACATCACTACCTGTGCGTTCACCTGTGCAGTAGGCTATCACTCAGCTGAACTCATTATAACAACTAAACACTGTTTAAGAACACATTTCTTTACTAGTCCAATAACACTTTTATTTTTTTCAACAAGCTGATGAAGCACATTCTGTCTGAGTATTAGCATAGACATATGAATACTTTTTTTATTTAATCACCATAGCAGCAATATTATTGCTGAAGTTGTTTTTTCACAACCTTGTTTGAAAGCTGTTGCACTTGTTAGTGAACAAGAGACTTGAGGTCTATTCACCTTCCGCCCCCAGTCTGACTGTTGAATATGACTGACTTGGAATATGATAGAACTGACTTTCTATCAATTTGCTTATAAGAAAAGTGTCCTTGCACAAATCTGTAAATGACATTGTAGGTGTGTGCTGGTTTTGACTGGGGTAGAGTTAATTTTCTTCATAGTAGCTAGCATGAGGCTATGTTTTGAGTTTGTGCTGGAAAGAGACTTGATAACACAGAGATGTTTTCGTTACTGCTGAGCAGTGCTTACACAGAGTCAAGGCCTTTTCTGCTCCTCACACCGCCCCACCAGCAAGGAGGCTGGGGGTACGCAAGGAGTTGATAGTCAGCACTATCAGCTGGGACAGCTGACCCCAACTGACCAGAGGGGTATTCCAGACCACAGGACATCATGCTCAGCATATACAGCTGGGGGAAGAAGAAGGAAGGGGGGGGAGGGACATTTGGAGTGATGGCGTTTGTCTTCCCAAGTAACTGTTGCAGGTGATGGAGCACTGCTTTCCTGGAGATGGCTGAACACCTGCCTGCCCATGGGAAATGGTGAATGAATTCCTTGTTTTGCTTTGTTTGTGTGCGTGGCTTTTGCTTTACCTATTAAACTGTCTTTATCTCAACCCACCAGTTTTCTCACTTTTACCCTTCCGATTCTCTGCCCCATCTCACTGTGGGGGGAGTGGGTGAGCGGCTGTGTGGGGCTTGGTTGCCGGCTGGGGTTAAACCACAACAAGGTGACAGTTATGTTTTTGGTCTCTACCTCAGACTGAGTTTCAGACTGAAGCTCAAGAAAATCAAGGCCATGGAGTGTTACAGAAGAGCTGTTACCTTTCATGGTGTGTAGAAGTTCTAGGGACATAATAGCTGTATGGTCATTATTTGGCCAAACATTGTACAGCAATGGAAGTGAAGCAATGTTTGTTCTGATCTGGGAAGTATCCATTGACAGACCGCAGACAGGACAGATAGTAAGTCAGAAACTATCAGCACAAATGAAAGGAAATCATAGAAGGAGGAAGAAGCTAATATTTCATCTTCAGAAAGTGATAAACATTCCCACGTGAAAAAGACATTTATTCGGCTGATGAATAATTAGGATATTCAAAACAATGATGTTTCCTTAGGCAGTTAAGATCACTGGCAAGAGTTGCATTAAGCTGACTTCCCATTTAAATCACAGTCCTGAGAAAAGGTCCAATAAATTATTTTCTGCCAACCCACATAACACATCTGTTAGGAGTATGAGAGAGGATGAAACACATGATGGCAAGAGTATCAACATTTTGAAGTTTTTTCTAACTTTTTTGAGCTATTGGAATTTATTTAATTAACACATCTTGAACATAAAATATCACAGTGTGACTGGCACTGAGAGGGAGTGCAAGCTGGCATACTCTATTATTCCTTGCTTCCAAAAGCATCTAACACAGGCATCCATTTTAGACTGAATACTTTCAACGCTTTTCTCTTCTCCAAGATAAATATCTATTTATGCTTATATTTGTATAGCATAAATATATTTATATTATGTTTATATTTATGCTAATAAAATGCCTGGATTTGGAAAAAGAATTCAAAACAGCATCATTGGACAGTATTTGTGGTATAAGGAAAGACCATAGCTAATAATGGAAATATAACTATTCAGGCATCTTAAATGCCCAGGGGTTGACTCTGAGCAATTTAAACATAACACCACCATACTCCAGTGAAGTCCAGCCACTTGTGGATCTGCTGGCTTGTCCCACTTCAATCACAGATCAGGAAAGGAAAGGTCTCCCAGAAAGAGGGATATGTTCAACCATTTCCAAGAACCTTGTCCTTTCCTCAACTGATTGTGGTGAGAACAGCGGGGAGTGAAGAGGGAGGGCAAAGGATTTCTGCATCCACACTGGCATTTTAGAAAGTGAAGCAAATTACAATGAGCAGCAAAGAAGGCTGGAGGTAAATGTGAAGTACTTGTCTGAAGTCCCGGAACATAGCCAAGCATCTGGGAGCAGCAATGGCATCAAAGGCACAGAGGCACATGTTGAACCAGGGAAGGAAAATTCTCTCTGCTGAAGAACATCTCCAGAAATTTTTTTTTGTCTTTATTTTTTGTCAGTGAGAAAACCTTATATTTGTCCTGGACAGAGAATCTGTTTGTTAGGAAAAAAAATCATGTTAACAAGTCTAGGTTATTCTTTGTTATCTCTACAGACCTTCGGAGTAAGACTAACAGATGTTTAAACGAGCTTATTGTTTAATTTTTTCACTGTCTTTAGACTAGTCTGAATGTGTCAGAAATATGAACCACCTTTCATTCCACTTTAATTGTTAATTTTGATAACCAGGATGAGCACTGTAAAAAAGGGATTATCCTTTTATTCAGAGAAGCCCAGCAGTTAAGAGGTTAATCTGTTAAATCTGTTAATACTGCCCATATACATAATCAGTTGTGGAAATGAACAGTGTTGCAATTCCATTTTATGAAATCAAAATCATGACTAAGGTCACCTGAATAATCCTTGAGAATAACAGCTTTAGAGAGATGTGTTTGTAATAAAATGCCCATTATTTGCTTCCACCCATTGGGTAACCTGCTTTTACCCTCTGACCCACCGGTCTGCCATGCTGAAATGTCTGTGAGAGGTAGTGCTTCCGGAAATGACACATCAGAGCCAGTGAATCACCTGGCCAGTGCTGAAATGTCATTTCTGAATCCCTGTTCCTGAAGCAGCAGTGTTCCCAGGACCAGCGATCCACAGGGCTGCAGCACAGCCCTGGTTTGGAGAGGCACCTGGTGGTGGGGGTGGGGGGAAGCTCCTACGCCTGTAGGTTAACAGATATACTGGAAAATTCCCAGGTGCCAAAGGATTTATCTGTTTAAAAAGACAATTATTAGCCTCCTCTGTGACAAGATAATTGACCACACTGTAACTTTGTGTCTGCCTGAAGTCTGTGCATATTCCTCGAGCATGGCCTCTGCCTGAAGAATGATGTTCATTCTTCTCAGGCACTTCTCTGACACTTAATTCCTTCATATGTTTTAAGTCCAGTGTTTCATGGTTCCTGGTCATCCAAGTACCATTTTCATTAGCTCGGAATCTGAAGAAAGTGAAGCTTCTGAGATTGTGCTGTGTGTCTATCTTTCCTTCCTCATTTTTCAACAGTGAGTGACTTTGACAGTTGAATAAGGATTTTAAAAATAAAAAAGTTCATGAAATCTGCCCTACACAAATCAGTAGGCAGAGGAGTAAAAGCATAATACCGAAATGGTTGGAAAAGCCATCTTGTCAACTCCTGTTTATGGATGTAAGAGAACCTACATGCAAAAGGCGCCTTGTGAATACCCTAATTAGGGGAAAAGCCTCAATCAGAGCCTTCAATCAATCACAAGAGACAAATCTTAGAAAACAAGGCATTATTAGTTGTGGTTCATGGAACTATTTGTTTAACATAGCTGATGGTGATAAAACTCATGGCTTACATGGGGAAGAGCACAGATGTAGCCAAACTTGAGCTCTGTGGAAAGCTTCCTATTTTCCACTGTGCTGGTGTGGTAGGTTGTCCACTTCTATGATTCACAAGCATGAATGAATCACATGATCCACCCAATTTAATTTACCACAATATTTTGAGCTCACAAAGTTACTTAAACTCTTTAACACTGAGAAGATCAGCTGCAATTTTGGATTTCGAGGAAATATTTGGGATTGGTTTTGGATGCACATTAAATATTTCATCATAAATTAAAATTTTGAAAGTGTAATTTAAGTTGATGGGTTAACCCCTGGTCTCTCCTACAGGCCTGGGGCTGACTCTGTAGGGAACCTGCTGCTGTATGATATGTAAGAGCCCTGCAACACAGACAGGAGCTTACTGGATTTTTTCGGAAAGGACAATGTGCATGACTCCCTTTGTGACAGTGTTCTGACGACAAAAATTGTGACAGGGTCTAGGAGATGTAAACAGCCTTTAAAAGTAATTGTGTTCTATCCCATGTCTTAAGAAAATCAACTATGATGTGGACTATAACAGTACTGTTACAATATATTAGTAAAACAGATAAATGGTGGTAAAATGTTAAGTACCTTCATCCATTATGAAAAGGTCTTCCCTAGAAACATGTTCATGTTTCAGGGTGCTGTGAGTTCAAGGGAATAAATGCTGCCTTATAAAATTCAATGCATTAATGGGCAATTTAAAGTTCACCATTCCTCTTGCTCAAGTCAACTTTTCCTTCCTGTCACAGTTTTTGGTGCAAAGCGAGAGACAGTGCAATCACATTTTTTTTTTGCTTTTTCAGATATTAGAAGGGAAAATATACTCAGGTCCAGTAAGTGCTTCCTGAATGGGGAAAGGAACAAAAAAATTACAGGAAACCACACTGAACACATGATAACATTTTGAAACACATTGTGTGAATTTGGAAAGAAAAATGTTTGGAAGAAAAAATATTTTACAGAAAAAGGCATTTAAAATTATTAAGAAAAAACAAAACTGGAATTAAATCAGGACATTACAAGCATATATTATGTTGCATATTTATATCTACCTATGCATTTTGTACAATCTAAATACAACTGTAGCTATAACCCAGAAATGAGCTCTGTTTCAACTCAGTCACTGACACTCGCAGACATTCAGTGTGTCTGTGTATGCTAGTGCTGCTATCTACAACTTTATGCCATTTGAAATAAATTGCACCTTAAATTTGAAGGCAATTTTAGGTAGTTTGGTGCGCAGTACAGATCCCATCTTTGATATTTAGCAAGCCTGAGCTCTTTCTAACTTGTGAAGTCTGCATGTCTATGAACTAGTATGGTTGTGTTTGTGTTTACTACCTTTTTCCATGCATGCCTTGAAATGACTAAATTACAGGTATTTTACATGTGTTTTGTGGTACAAGACAGATACTGTCCGCTAGTATAATTTATCTTGAAACACCCTGTTTTACAAAATTACAGAAAAGCACAGCAATTTGCTCTTTTTTTTTTTTTTTTTTTTTTTTTTCTAAGACTATGGCAAAATCTTCAAAGCCCAGAATATGCCTTCTAGCTAAGAACTTAGCCATGTAATAAACAA
Organism: Aquila chrysaetos chrysaetos; assembly: GCF_900496995.4. Classification (NCBI taxonomy): domain Eukaryota; kingdom Metazoa; phylum Chordata; class Aves; order Accipitriformes; family Accipitridae; genus Aquila; species Aquila chrysaetos. The sequence goes on from NC_044030.1 coordinate 69,501,436, forward strand.
TTTTCATCAAAGAACTGGGCTTGTGGAAATAGAGTACAATTGTGGATTTAAAATTTTGATAATGTTCCTTACCTATCAGCTATTTTGTCTTTTGTATTTTGACCTAATTCAGCCAGCAAAGGGATCAACCTTTATGTAAGATTAGATACACATACATACACATACAGCAGCCCAAATCAGATTAGCTGCAATCAAGGTAATTGTGTGGAACGAAATTGTTCATCTGTGCTTTGCAGCTGCCTTTTGGATCTAGTGTTTGATCCCAAGTGACTGAGTTACACATTATACATCTTCCTTAATCCTGGATAACTTAGGTTTTATTTTAATACATAATCACCTCTTTAAAACTCAAAACTGAGAGTACAGCATATTTAATTAATATTTTCTTTTATTATTTTTCTTTGGCACAATCCAAAGTTCTTTAATGGAGACTACATGGAATTGAGGTTCCCAAAATCTGAGGCAGTCATCTAGACTGCCTGCTCTCCAGCACCTCTGCCAGTTATCAAAAGCTACTTTCCTGGTCAATCTTCATGTTCCTTCAGCATTAAAATTAGACTCTGACCATACTCAAAGTGCTAAATACTGCACAGTGAGAAAGCACGTGCCTTTCCTGTTTATTGCTCCTATGCTCTTACAGTCTAGACATAGGAAAGCAGTATGGCTTCTCATAAGCTCCAGTAGTTGTGTTTGGAGAAAAAAAAAAAAAACAAAAAACCAAAACCAACTCCCCCAGTAAGAACAGTAGCTCTGAAGAACTTTAGGATCACAGTCATTGGTAGACCTGTCACCCAGTTTTGCAAATATCTAAAGAGTTTGGACACTTTCCTGGAAATGGGAGCTTTAGTCTGCCAGGTTTTCTCAGCCTGAGGCTGTTTGAAGCCACAATTCCCATGTTACAGAAAGTATCTGAACTTATGGTTCAGATAACTTCTGGTTGTGGTTATACCATAGTTTATAACCATAACTTTTGATTATGGTGACACCTGAGTTCAGGCAGCTGCTACTCTTCATCATATTGAAACTAAGGTGCTATCAATCTGGAACAACAACAGTGTGGAGGACAAGAAAGATGAGCTCTACTTTTGACTAGGTTTTCAACTCTTAACTGCTTCTTGGACAGTTATTATTATCAATATGTGCCCAGCTTGATTTTGCAAACCTTTACTTTTTCACATGCTGTAACATAGATTTCCTATTTTCATAAGATAAAAAGTCACATTTTTTTAGTGGACAAACAGAAAACTTTTCCAGTTATATTGAAAAGACGCAGCCTCCTTGCCTCTTCCGTCAGAGAGTAAAAGAAGTTAGTTTCTAAAGAAGATGGCCTTGTAGTTGTGAGCTATTTTTCTTCCATGAAAAATAAAACAAGGATGGGAAGAAAAATTAGCATTTGGTAGATAGAACACACATTGACAGTGAACTCAGATATCATGTTTCTAGGTACAAGAGATAAAACTGGATCAATAAAGAGACTTTTTTTCAAGACTTTTGAGGTTCATCATTTGTTTTTGAGTTTCATCAGTCTTTGTGCAGAGCCAAAAAAGCTTTTATGATGTTATTTATGGCAATTATTAAGAAAGGAGAAAATACTACCTTTGAAAAAAGCTGGATTTGAACTGAAGATTCTATGTAAGAAAGAACTCAATTTACCCAAATGTTATCTTTGTAAGTGTTGTAAAGATCTTTGCAAAAGGAAGAGGAAACAAAAAGATTAGGAGGTACTAAATGAGAAGCTCGGTGTTAAGCCCATTATCTACAAGCTTTTGTCCTTGTGTAAGTCAAAGGGGCTGTAATATCTGGAGCAATCTCTCAAGTACCAGGAGGATTTGCCTAATTCTCCTTTTCCTTTGAAAATACCAGAGCTTCTGCTTTTCCCTTGAGGAAATGAGCTATGAATAAATCCACAGAGCCATATGCCACAGTACAGAGTTTTCTACTCTAGATCTGCTTTATGAGTAAATATAACCATTCCCAGGAACTCTCCACCCCAGAATTCCTGTTCTATTGGCCCAGGACTGGAACTCCTTGCTTACAACTCCACAAAAAGCTATAGGTATATATATTTATACACATATATACATGCATAGGTTATACATATATATATATATATACTTACAGACATATATATAAGTAGCAACAGTTTTTATAGTTGAATCCTCAGTTACTAATCAACTAACACATAACGTATGTATCTCACTTATTAAAGGGGTTTGGTGTGGAAGGAAAACTGGATTGTAGAGTTTTACACTATTAATCCATTCACAGTAGAGTTGTTTATACAGCATTTTCCTGTACTCGGGTTCTGACTGCTTGGTTTAAATGAAGTTACGCAGAGCAGGCTGCACAACCTTCGTATTTTTACTGTCTTCTTTGTGCATTTTATTGGCTCGTTAGATTGTAAGCATTGATCTCATTAATGGAAGAGGCTTATTCTTGGTCTTCCTGTAAAGATTGCTACTCACATGTTGGAAATACCACGTTTTTACTGTTGTACTAGACTTACTCTCCTATGTGCCAGTGATTATGCCATGTTTGACATGATCTTACCCAAATCAATCTATTCTTGGGCTTGGATACTAAGTATCACAGAGCTCAACACAGGCTGCTTGCTAAGACTCTTGGGCAGGCTTTGGAGGAGACATTCAAGTAACATCATCTGTAGTCTCTCATTTAAGGAGAGTACATGTTTCTCCACAAGATACAGAATGACCGAGATCTGTTCTCAGATACCAATGATTAGTTATGCAACCTTGGATAAGTCCCTTAATCTTTCCATCTGTTTTCCTACCTGTCCTCTTTATAATATTACTAGAGCTAGCCAGGAAATGGAACATATTCCCTATGAAAAATTTGGATCATCTTAAAAGTTCCCAATTTGGGAAAAATAAATTAAAACCAGAAATTTCTTTAATTATAATAAACTTCTGAACAAAATCCTTCTGTGGCTTTTACTACATGATGCAGTGAAGAGAACTCTGCAAAACCATTTCTTAGTAAGTGCTTGTTTTCTTCCAAGAAATACGTAAGTAGTGGTCATATAATCAAGGTGATATCTCAGGAATCTAAATATATAGTTTAGTAATATGTGAAATTATGAACAGATTAAAGTATTTAAGGGTTTCAGCAGCTCTAGAAGTTGCTTACTATCCAAAAAGAGAAAGGGTTTATATGATATTAAATGAAGCTTACAAAAGACTTAGAATTAAATAAGAATATTAAAAATGGTGTAAAGTTTTATGTTAATGAAGCTTCAGTAGAGGATAAAACAGTCTGGGTTTAAGCTCTCTTCCCCTCATCCCAGAGAATTAACTATGTGGTGGCAGGAAATTTAAAACATTTCTTATATGGGGAATGTTTAAAAAATAAATACAGAGAGTCATATCTGCAATTGCAAATTATATGCATTTTGCCAAGTTTCCTGCATGATTTGATAACTCTTACTGTAGCTGTCCCTGTAAATATGACAATAAATTTTTAAATCTCCAGAGAACTGGTAAATACAGGCAGATGCACTTAACTGCTGGTGAGCAACAAAAGTCAGTCTGCAGGAAACTGTGGCACTAATGTAGCTCTTGATTAATCTCTAATTACACTTTTGTCATCTTAGCAGGGAGACAAAACTATAGCAGTTCCTAAATAGGCAGGCAGCATTTTGGCACCTAGCAACCAGCAGTTCTTTCATATTAGCTGCAGTGGACTCTGTGCTGTTACATGGAAGGTGGTTATGGATCACTGCTCTATTATTTATAGAGCAGCATTTACAGAGGCCTTCACAACAGTATATAAATTAGCAGCTTAATAGGCCATAGCTAACTAAAAACATGGCATGAGCTGAAGCATCAAGTATGAAATTAAAATGTGACTTGGAGATAATAATGTTTGTAACACACATAGAAAGGAATGTCGATTTATTTCCCTGTTAACCATTTCACAGGCAGACTAGAGTATGGTCTTTAAGCATTTTCATATGGATGTGTGTGTGTCTATCTCTCTCATTTCTCATATACACATAATGTGGATGTATATGAATATATAGACATACATATTTATACATAATAAATGTTTTATTATATTTTCTTGTATAGGTTTTTCAAAGATTAGTGTAAAAGCTTATCTAGATCTTTTTGCAGTAGGCTATATAGCACAGAGGTGGATGAGCTAGGAGAGCGGTGCTAAAATGGATCTGCTAATTGGACAGCAGGCTGCAACAACACTCCAAGTGTCTTCATGAAAGGGCCTTATTAGCTTTCAATCAGACAAATAACAGTAACTTTCTTCTGCCTCCTGTGCTTTGGTAACTTGTCAGTGAGAAGACCCACTCCGAAGAAAGACCTCACACCTCTGTTTAGTGTCATTCAGAGTGAAAAAGATTCAAAAATTATTAAATACAGTAAATGACTGCTGGCAAGCTGCGGTTCATTCCTTATTTAATCAACTAAAGAAAAAAATAAATTAATGCTTAAATATAAGGGATTCTGGAATAAGAGAATAGGATTATGAACAATGGCAATGCATAAGTAGAAGAACAGTAAAAACATAAAGTTTTCATTTTCAGTGCTTCCTTAATTAAAACAATGTTTGGCAATGAAAGACAGTTCTGACGCATACCACGGTGGCTCCTGAAGCTTCTGCTGGACTGGGTCGCATTTTGTTCTCAAATATATCATCGGAGAAAGTCCCTGTATAGTAGGAGACAGCTCAGAGCCTGGGCAGACATAGCAGATGATGGAGAGGAAGTAACTCAGCTGCATTCACTCCCCATGTTCATGCAGCTGGCTGGTGAAAGAGTCAGAAAAGGGAGGCTGCATTGGGCACTTCCATCTACTGAAATCAATAGCAAGATCCATATTGTCTTCAATAGAAGAGGAAATAGTCTTCAGTTTTGTATCAAAGAACCCTTTGCTGGATGTGCTTTAGCAAGCCACCTTTCTTGACTATGCTCTTGGTTACTGGATATTTCTAGGGATTTTTTAAAAGACTTAGAAGTTTAATGTGGTATATTTTCCTTTATGTAGGTAATGGTACTTTATTTTATGTTTCTAGCTTAGAAAGTCATGTCCCCCTCAAGGTTAACCTATAGATAACACACACTTTGCATGTAGAGATTATCCAGCAATGTCTTTTGTGATTATAAACCAAAGGTCCAGTGAACGGTCACATCCTATACTGACAGCATATTAATGCTGTCAAAATTAATTATTGAAAACTGGAGTTCAAAAATTTTCAGAATAACCCAAATTACTGTGCTATAGAGTTTCTCCCTCTGGCCAGGCTGCCCATTTCCACAGTGCTGTACCGGGACAGCCTTATGCAGCGATGAGCACAGAACTGAAAACTGGGGGCTTAGCCCAAGCAGATAACTCTACTCCTCTAAAATAATATTTTCTGTAGTGGTCTGTGCCCTGTTTTAAGCTTAACAAAAAAAGCTTAGAGCTTTTTAGCTCTTAGCTTAGCTAAGAGGAGAGTAGATAATCTGCCCCCTCATTCACTGAGGTTTGCTTTCTCCCAACCAACTTTGTGAGGGATACTGCTAATGCTGATTCCTCCACTGGGGACATCCAAAGTTTTAGCTGTGTCCCCTGCAACCATCAATGTGAAGTGACAGAGCTTTATGTGGGACTTAACACAGAATATATGTCACAGTGTATACATAATAGGTATTTGGACTATTTAAAGGGAGACTAGGAAGTCAGAGACCTGAGCAGGTGACTTCTGGGAGATATTTTCCTTGCTTTTTCATAGATTTTCGTGGGTGAAAGTGCCTAAGAGTAGTTTCCATTTTTTGTACACAAATAACTGGTGAATTAGATAAAGCAAGAACATCAGGTTGATGAAAAGAATTTCTTACAAAATCTCCTATCTCTACTAAAAAAAAACCAGCCGTAATCATCGAACTATTCTCATCATAATGCTACAAGATGTTTTGTGTTGTTGCTAATTCTGGCTATTGGGAAGGAAATTACTTTTATCAGTGGAGATATAAATCCATTGATAAGGAATTTTTAACTCCATTTTTTAGACTTCAAGTCACAAGTGTTTTAAAGCTGAGTCTCCACACTAAGTAAAGTTAGTGTGTAATACACATTGTAATTCAAAGAACTATAATCTGTAACCAGAATAAGGAAAGCAAAAGAAAAATATGAATATTATAAACTCACAGTCATTTTTATTACTGCATGATTTTGCAGCTGCATGTAATTAAGGCTGTTAATACAATTTAAGTATTCATTTCCATATCTTAATACGTTTGATTTTTTAAAGTACTATTGTCACCCAGAATGATCTACAATTTCACATGCTCATCTTGGGGGCGGGGGGGGGGGGAAGCTTGAATGAAGATTTTCAGCTTAAATCCATATGCATTTCTAATACATATCTTCAATCTTAACTCCGTGTTAATTTAGCCATAAATCCAATAAACATATTATTTTTCATTTATTTTATTTTTTTGGAGGGTAAGATATATTCAGTGGTTGTTGTAGCAAAAGGGAGCTACATTTATTATACTCAGCATAGAATAAATTAGAAAAATATTTTTAGTTAAAAAATTACCTCAAAAGAAGGACAGTAAAGAGATCACAAATGAAATTAAAAAGATATATTGTCAATTACCTCTGATGATACAATTTCCAGCAATTTGTTTAAAAATGACACCTTGGTTTTAATGAATCACTTTTGAGAGGTATTTTTCAATGAAATGTCTCTCTCTGGTGAGTAATTTAGAATAAATAAATCCATACTTGTATCAATACAAAAAATAAAGTCCTTTTATTAGCCTTCTGGATTTATTAGACATGGATATTTAAGGATTAGAAAGAACTTCTGACACTAAGGTTTAGGGTCATTAAACAGGTCACTGGAGCTTTGAACAGTAAATCTGTGCAAGGCAGCTTCGGCTGATGACTTCAATAAGGCAATTTGTTTACCAATCATTATAAATTTCATTTCATAAAATATATAGACTCAAAGAACCTATATCATATGAAAGTAATCTTCAGACTGCTCTATTTTTTGTTACAGTTCAATAGATGCTTTATAGTAGTATCTTTCCCTGCATTTTAAATGCTAAATATGAAGTCCATCTTTTTATTAAAAAAAAAACCCACATGAAAATACCTGTCCTTTGTGAATTTAGCTCAAGTGATGAAAATATCATCCCTATGCATGTGTGAAATGATACAGTTCACAAGTGTAATATTTGTTGAAATGGAAGATAAGTCTGTATTATCAAAAAATAACAAATAGTGTTTCTGTGGGATTGTTCAGCCATGTAAATGATATACAGTTAGGAATATATAAATTAAATTTACTCATGAAAAAGAATTGTGCTGATATTTCCTATTTATGACAAGTAAGAAAAGAGTATTTTTTTTTACTTTTTTTTTTAATTTTTTTTTTATTATTATTATTTTCTGTTTTGTAATTATTAGGTGGTTCTAAGGTTTGTGTTGTACTTTTATTGCATGCATAAAACTTCTCAAGTAGCTGATTCATCCTGAATCATCTCAACATTTCAAATAAGGAAAAGAGTATACTGGGCTTCAGGTATCAGAACTTGAAAATCACAGGTAATGAAATGTGTGTGTGTCTGTGTGTATGCATTTGAAATTTGATATAATTGGTTTTGTATTTCCATTTGCTTATAGTTTCTGCTTTCTAAATGCATCCCTTTTAAAAGTTGTATTTTCTATTTGTACGGCATTTATAACAGACAATTCTCTACATGCAAGGTTTCAATATAAATAAAAAGTTTTGTTTTACCATTTTGTTTTTTTCTATGTATGGGTGAGTGTATATATATGAATTTTACACAAAATTAAAAATTTATTCCTCCTATGTTTCATATCATTGAGACAATTCTACTTGCAATTTTCCCTTTAAAAAAAGGAAAAGATTCCCTCCAAAATGAGATTAAAAAAAATGGAAGTGCTTTAACATTTAATTTTTAAAGTTTCATGTAAAACAATATTTGAGTGATGTAAGAATAAGTTTTAATCAAGCAATTTATGCTATTTTAGAGCGCTGTGTAAAGGATTTTACATGGGAAATAGGGAATTCTTTTATAAGAAATAAGCTGCAGATTTGTTTCTTTATTCAGCAGTGAAAGTATGGACTTAAAATCATGCTGTTGTAAACACATGTGGAAAGTTAAGCACATGCTTAGAAGTTTTCACTAAAGATGGACTTGGGTCACTTTTAAGCCAGTTTTTCTCTGACTTTTCATGTATATTTAGTCACATTAATCGCTAAATTAAAAAAACCCCCAACATTTAAAATATATTATCATCCTGTGTATTTTTAGAACAAGAGTGCTTAAGGCCCTAAATTTCACAATAATATCTGAACAAATAGCTAGCAAATAAATACAAGCCATAAATTAGAAAATCTGACTATGAAAGTTTTTGTCATAGTGCACAAAGGTTTTTTTGCTACACTATGAAGTGAACACATAAGCTAAAAGAAAACGTTACCTAAGGCTCATGACTATCAGTGGGAGCATTTTTTGTTTTTGTTTTTCTTTTGGTGATGTAAGTAAACTGAAAACTGTTCCACTACATTTGCAGTCATTTACATAGCAGAACAGAAATTTGACTTACCATTAATAGATACAGATCACATACTATTTCCTGTGCTGCTTAATTTTCTCTGTTAAAATTAAATTTAAACCCACTTGCCCACTTTAATATTTAATAGATACAAATATTAAACAGTACACAATGACACGGAAATAAGAGCATGCTTTAAAAAAAGTGTAAAATATTTCTTACAAAAGAGAATTTATGTATCTGCCCTCACCTATACACAACATACTCTACTTCACTATGGGTTTTAAGAAGGTGAAAGATTCTCAGCATCACAAAGTGTAACTCAGATACCACACGTGTTGAAAGCAAAAGGAATTCTGTCCATGCTTTTGGGATTGCCTTTGGTTAGTTCTAGCTTTTGAATGCACTGGAAATGGCTATTAGTGGAGAATTGTCATGTTTTCCTCCATACAGTGTGGTGCTGTTACGATAAACAGAGGCTTTAATATTATAATAAAAATGCTGTTTTCGTTGCTTTTGTGCTGCTGAGAATTTCAGAAGATCTGGACCCCAACTCCAATATGCTCTTCCATAAAAGTGCAGATTCAAAAACCTTCTTGGAAGAAAAAGTAGACAAAAGCATTTTTTATTGCTGAAACTTTTCATGGTGAAAGGTGGCTTTAGGAATACCATTTCTGTGAATACATGTTCATGCTGTGGATTGCTTATAAATAAGAAAAAAGGAAAAAAGCAAACTAAAAAAAAATTTATTTTATTTTAAAATTTCAAAATTAATTTTCTACTCAACTGTTCATGTCAAAGTTTCTTTCAATTTTGTCTATTAAAAAAGTCTAAAAATACTTAAGTGAAAATGGAATATTTATTTCCAGTCAAAAGGGACTGACACTTCTGGCAAGAACTTAGTGGAAGCCAGTTTTATACATGATTAATTCCTCTGACTTTAGTGGACTACACATGCAAGCATATGGCTAAGTTTTTGTCTGCTCACAGCCTAACTGATAACTTGTAGAAGGACTACAGACAGCCTTGCCCACTGTGTTTAATTTGTGTAGATTTAGTTTCTCATTTCTTCTTTTCACATGCATTAAATGTCTTCCAAAGGGTTTATTTTACATCTGCCACTGTGTTAGCCTGCAATCAGTGGTTTTCCTCCTACTGCAGATGAAACCTCAGAAGAGCAGCTCTGAAAGGGAGCGCTGTTTTCACAGGGAAAAAAGAAACAGGTGACAACAAAACTATCACACATGAAAATGTCTCTCCTTTATGATTCTAATCAAAACTGATTTTCATTTTTGAAAGTGTAACCCTAACCTTCCACCTGGGAATACCCGGTCATCAAAGCTGAACCTGGTCCAGCAGCATGTACAGTAGGCTTGTCTGAACTCCATGGGACAGATCTTTGGCTGACATAAATAAGGATTGCTGCATCTGAATGCAGTGGAGCTACGCTGATTTACATCAGCTCAGGGACTAGTTCTGTGCATTGATTTACTGCAACCAATTTGAACCCATTAGACTTACGCCAGTATAAACCTGAAGAAACCCAGTGGTGAATCAAGCCCAAAAAGAAAGAAATCTTTAGATAACTGCTTAACGACTGTGGAAATATTGGCTGGCTCTTGTAGGACTTCATTACCACATCTGATGAGAATGCTGATTTATGGAGATCAGTAAACAAATCTCAGCAGAAAGGGTGTCACAGAAAAAACAGAGAAACATATCCAGTATATGAACAGACCATCTCAAGGACTGTATTTTCTTGCACTGAGCCAGGCTAAGATTTAATGGAAGGTGTTTCTAACTAACACTTTGGATTTAAAGGCAGCTGAAAGGAGCAACACAAAGCCCCTGTGGCCTGTTGATATAAAGGGCTAGGGGCAAGGAGGATCCTAGTGCTCTTGGTTCATTCAATGACTCATCATGCAGCACTGGGCTCGTCATTTGACCCTTTCTTGCCTCAGTGAACTCAACTGGAGATTAGGGTGAAAAATGTAGGTTCCTATTGGAAAACAGATGATTTATAACAGAGCTTCCTTGAGTAAATACATTACAAAGAAGTGGTAAATCCATAAATTTTACATGCACTATCATAAACAATGGAGTTGATGTCTGTAACAACCCCAATTTCTCCTTCCTTCTTCAGGTTGCTTGCTTGCCTTACTGCATTATCCTCACCATAAAACCATGCACATTCATAATGGATCAGCAAATGAGGGTAACTTTTTTACTTTCTAAATTTGTGGTCTGGTAAGAAATGCAAGAATAAAAACAGATTCCTACTCCTCCAATAAATCAGTGAAGGCAATGATGCCAGTTATACCTACTCTGATATCAAAAACAGGTTTTAAAAAAATTGTTTTGGACAGCTGTCTGGACCAAGCAATTGCAATTGCTGGTGGTGTGTGCACATGTGTGTATTGGAGATGTAGAGCAAAACCTGTTCACAATCTGTTTTGCAAGCATTAGTACGTTTTGTATTTTCCCAAGTGAGCATGTGGCCCACAAACTCTCTTGTACTGAAGGTCATTTTATTCAGTAATGAATTGTATACTTCTCATCTTGACTTGCCTTCAAGGTTAAAAAAAAAAAGGCTTCATTTTATAATCAAATCTCCATGAAGATCAAAATTAAACATTAGGAAAAAGAAATGGATTAAAAGTCTGAACAGCCTTTGTTGTCTTAATTTTACATTTTAATGATTTGGACAGCTCTTCTCACTACTGTTTTGCTCATGAAAATGATCATGAAAGCTTTGACTATGACCAACAAAAATATACAAGTATTCTGCCGGTGTGTCAGATACAAGATCTATAGATTACTTTGACAGACTGGCCGCATACAGGGCTAATGGTACAAAAAATGTGAAATGATGGAAGGGTTATGAAACACAGTAAAAAGCTCCACATCCCATAAGAGTTAGGATTCTTTCAAAGTTCACGTCAGCCAGTTAACTCCACTGTTTAAATACTGAGACAAAAAGCCACAAAGATCCCAATGCTATCTCATCAGAAGAAGGGTTTTTTTTCCTCCCCCGCTGGCAGCTCGCAGATGCAAAAGGTCTTGATATAGAGAAGGGTGCAAGTATAGCAGCAGCTAAGGAGTCTCAATCAGATAAACTGACATCTGTGACAGATAGCTCTCTTAAACAGGAGTCACTAAGCCTTGCTTGCCTTTCTCACGGGAATGATCCACCACTATTACGGTATCTCTAATGCAGCTACTAACATGCAGTTTTAGACTCATTCACAGTTTGAAACAAGATCACATTTACAGTGAAAAGCCGAAGTCTTAAGTAGCATGGAAACTCAGTTCAGTTTTCCTTATCACTTCTCTTCTATAGCTTTAATCAGGTGTTTTATTTATTAGGGGTTCAAAAATAGTCTCAATGAATGGCCATTCATTTATCCTGTCCCAATCCCTTTTGCTACTGTTTATGCTACAGAAATGTGTCTGCAATAGGTCATCAAACAGAATTTTAAAAAAGATTTTTTTTAAGTTAAAATAAGTTGTTCTTTCATGTTGTAAATAACACTGCTTGCACAAATATTGAAATGAAAATTACTTAAAATTAAGCTTTGTGTGCATTAAAATGCACTTATACTACAATAAGAAAGGATCTAAGATGATTTCCTACATGTTTTCCATAGAAAATCAGATCACTAGGTATTCCTCTCAGTGCTGAACAGAAAAAAGAAAATGAAAAAGGAATTTCAGAAAAATTTCAGGCTATTTTGTGGGATTAGGAGAATGTAATGAAGATATCTGGAAAATTCTTGGAAAGGTTTAGAAAAGGACACATTTTATAGAAAGGATTCAGGGATTTTTATATGAAATAGGCAGACTTCAAGAAAAGAAAGAAAAGAATTGCATACTGGACCAAGGAATAAGATGCATACACTAATGATAGGAGACAAATAAGCAATCTAGAGTGTCAGAGTAAAAGAATGTAATTATTTCTTTCTGGAAAATCACTCCAAGCAGAAAGTGAAACACAAGTGCAAAAAGCATCCAGGAAAGGAGTCTTTCAGCAAATGAATATGAAAGTGAAATTTAAATCAGGTTCCTAAAAGAAAATATCCGATGTCACATTACAAATACGAACAATACAGAGGAGGAAAAGATGTTAATTATGTACATGAGTTTCCTCTTCATTTTAACTAATCTGTCCTCAGATTCTGATTCTCTTTGTCTTCAGATATATTCTTTTTTTTTTCCTAATTAAAAGAACTTTATTTCATAACTGAAACAAATGACCTCTATCTACTCTAAAAGTGGCCTTGTATGTCTCAAAGTAAGAGATACACCTCTCACACACTGTGCATGTACTTGTGTTCTTATCAGGGTTACTTTCTGTGAATTTTGAGTATTAGTGACGCAAAACCTGTAGTGTTTTTTAATTTAAAATTTCCATTTACCTGTAAAGAGGCTGGAAAAGTGAATGTTGTGATATAAACAAGTATCACCAAAAGCACCAATAGTAGTACGGATTATGAAAAGTACTTACATTTTTCTGAAATAAGAATGGCACTAAAAACTAGCTGTAAGGTTAAAAATGTCTTCACAGAAGTATTTATTAACAAAAACCTAGATTTCTTTTTATTCCCTGGAGGTCTTACAAATGCACAAGACACAGTCTTAAAAACTTCAGGAGCTGCTTGAAAACAGATTATTGATATTCTGGTCCACAGCTCTCTCGGAGGATATTGAGTATCAGCTGCCTCAAAGATTGGCGCCAACCTTCCTCTTCTATGCACCACAAACCAGAATTAATTGCAAATCAATCGAACAAACTACAACTGATCAGTAAACCAATTAGTAATTTTAGCTGTTCATCCTGTCTTCATTTACTAAGGGGAAAGATGTGGGATGAAGGAAAGTGATTTCTAGTTAACATTTAGGATTTTTTTTCACCCTGGTAACAAGGATGCCCTTGTGAAAACATTTCAAGCAGGGACATATCCAAGCTAGGCAATTCCAGCAGTTCCATTACATTCATCTCATGGTTCTTTTTATTTCTTATGGTTCTTTTTCTTGCCTGTATTCCTTTGGATAATAGGCAAAAGATCACGTGCCTCTTCCTGTTCTGGCTGCTGTGGTTTTTTCTCAAGCCATGATTGAGAAACAAAGGAAAAGTGCAAATTGCATGTACATGATCTGCACTGCATGTGAAATTTCCCCTTAGCTGCATGGAAGTGTGGCTACAACCAAGGCAGAGGAAAATCCTATTAAATACTGGCTGTTAGTCTTGATTCACCTAAGGACATTGGGAAATGTCTCGTACTATAGTGACCTTTTTATTGTACGTCTTCCTTGTGCCAAGGGAATGTTCTCTACAAAATATTTAAAAGGACCCCCTCAGTGCACCTCTTACAGACCACACTCTTCATCCTCTGGTGAAATTCTGTGTAGTCCTGAAGGCTGAACTTCCTAGTCTTCTGTGGCATATTTACCCAAATATTTATTCAGTGGAAGTTCTGCAAGGAGCATTTCAGAATGTTTTCTGCTCCTGATTATTCAAATCTGGGCTGTATAGGGAGGCTGATTTGTGTGTGCAAGTGGAAATCAAGAGAAATATAAAGAGAAAAAATGTAGAAAGCTCTTTGAATTTGCAACAGCAGCTAGTATTTGGCCTCTGCAAGTGTGTAAAGGGAATGTGATACTTTAAAAAAATATGTGTACACTCTGTTGACCCAACAGCCACGTAATTTATTTTATAGAAAACCTGAAAGAATCCCTAATTCAATGCATTTATTTGACTGGATCTGAGGGAAGATGGTAAGAAGAAACCACAGATTTTTTATCGTATGTTAGTATATTACCTTGTAAAGGGTATGACCAAAATGATAACTGGAAAGGGTCAGATTTTTAGATGCATTTTATTATGGAATTAAAACAGTAATAGAGGTAGATAGAGAGATTCTCTAGATGACTTAAAAACTAAGGGAACAGCAGTGTTCTAGCTACCTGTGCTAAGGTAGTTACCCAACACGCAGGGGGTTTAGTCTTGAGGCTTTCTTCTGATGACACTGGAGCAAGCTTTTACATCCAAATTTTCCATCTTTGAAGTGTGCCTTACTCCTGAGGTCACCACTATTTCAGAATCTACTGAGAGCATTCAGAGTGTAAATACTTCCTTCCATGTCCCTTAACTACTGTCCTGACTCTCACTGATTATTTCATTGCTGATTCTAAAAGGGGAGGACTCTGTGGCCACCTCTGGACAGCCTATACCTATACTCTAAAAAGGCAGCTTTTGTTTTTCAATTTCTGCTCTGAACTGTGAATGAAGGAGAAAAAGATTGAAACCTGCATCTTTCATGTTCTCGATAAGCATCCTGGCACCTCTGAGTTTCAGCTGAATTTATTAAAAATTTTATGTTGCTTAAAAGTGGATTTTTTCTGAAATGAATTTTTTTAAAGTGTCTACATATCACTTCACCATAAGTACTCCTCAGTTTTAATAAAGTAACAATGCATGTTGCATCTACACTGACTTAATCTTTCTCATTATACCAAAGTAGGTCATTCCACTGAACATCAATTGAATGTATTATTTGTGGTCAAAATGCAGCAGATTTTATTTCATGTAGCAGTATGTCTTGGGAAGAAATACAGTCACATGAAAAAAATCAAGTGCTTTAAGTGAAGAAGCCAAAGGAAAAAATCCCCAAACCTCAAACCAGATACATTTCAACGTCTCAAAAATAAGTGCCTGGAATATCAAAATGCATATACAAGATTCTTGAAGGTATCCCCAAAAATTTGAAGGCACTTGTTTTACAGTGATTAGGCACCCAGAAATTAGATGTCTAGTATTGTCTCTTACTAGTAGATTACTCGGTAGGCTTTGTTAGAAATTTTTTTTTTTAAAAGTACAATTATTTTCTGCATAGGTTGTTTTGTTATTAAATACCAGTTCTGCTTGATAAAACAAAGAAGCTCTGTCTAGAAAAAAAACAAGTTTTAACACACATTCTGGGCTCATAACACTATAAATACTTTCTAATTAAAAAGAAAAGATACACATATTTTTGAAGGGAAACAGTATATTATGTGTAAGACTGTCTATTACCTAAAAAGTTGAAAACTGAACTCCAAAAGCCTGACTGATTGTGACAGCAGCACCTTTCACCAGCTGATTGAAATTAACAGTTTCTTTCAGTTGTTCTAATTAAGACCAATGGGAGTTCTGGAATTCAGCAAAAGTGTCTCAAATTACCCTCTTGTTTAGGTGTTGGTGATATCAGCTTCTACTTTATTCAACAAACAGTTTAGTCTAACTTGCAAACAACTCCTTTCTTAGGGTGCTCTTTCAAGAAGTACTTGTACTGCTACTTTCTGTGAGTGCTTCTTAATAGAGAGCACTGCAATTAGCGGTGAAAAGGAAATAATTTCTGGTGAAAGATTAATACATAGTGGGAGCGACTGACAATATGAGCACAGGAATGTTACTGAAGAAACAGTGACTAAGGACTCACAGACATCACTGTTTGCCTTTAATAATGACTATACTTTTCTACAAAGAAAGGGCCAGATCTGGGATATACCCAATGTAGGGACACCACCACTTTCAGTGTTGGGTCCTACAGAAGAAATTTGTAGTTTATAAGCTGGATGCCTGGGGTCAGAGACCAGGATGCATTAGAAAGGTGGTGGCCACAGCTGGTGGCCAAGAGCATCCTGGCTGAAGTTACAGAAATCCCACGCAAGGCACATGTCTGGATCTCCACACACCCTGGAGCCTGGCAGTGCCATTTGTTCAGCACAGCAGGACCCTACCCTTCCTGAGGACACTTACCCAAAAGGGCTGCCCTTAAAACATGGTCAAATGAGGAGACCCCACTCTTTTGTTTCATAGTATGACAGATAATAACATGCACCCAAGGATGGCAGACAAGGGCTTAGTTCCTAGAGCATCCTCGGATTTCCTGAATCCCTTTGACTGTATTTAAACTCATACCTGTCATGAAAATGATGTAATCACCAGGCTGGTTGCAACCATGCTGTTGCAAATACACATACCAAGCCATGTTTGCTGACTACCATCACATATCTGTAAAAGTGCTGATGAATACTAGCATATGGCTAAACGGTGCTGTACTGTGAAGCGCAGTGCATCCTGCAGCTCTGGTCCACCGACTGTCCACATCAGGAACCTGGATGTATTTTGGTGTGAGGTCTTCTTCATTAAGCACTCATAGGTGAGGTCTGGAAAGTGAGCAAATACTTCAAGATCCCACAGTTGAGGCTTGTCCAAGGTTATTACGTATGATGCATCTGCTGCATAACTGTAATTTTACAGCTATTATAAATGACAGTTCCTCCATAATCAGGGTTTAATCTGGTTATTAGATATATGCCCATAAATTTCAGACTTTCTTTTTAAATGGATTGCAAGCACATTAGGAAGATATAAATTAAGTGCTACTATATTTGAGAGAAAACTTTAGTATTGAAATTTTATTGTGAAGTATTTAAAACCTCCTAATTTTAGCTTCATTGCTATGAAACAAATGGTGGTAGAATCATAGGTCATTTCATATAGTCTTTTATATGGTACCATTCAGAAAATGATGTATTATTTGACTTTCATTGAAGAAGGGAAAAAAATTCTTGAAATAAAAGTTATAGTGTTTTTTTTCTTGGGGGATTAATAGGCCATTTAACTGAAAGATGCGTGTGTGGTATTTCATCTTTTTTAATGTAATTATTTCAGAGAAGGTGGAGGGTTTAGACATTTACAAAGATAAAATTGTGTTGTGCTTCAAATGTACTTGCAATAGCATTGAATTTGGTTCAATCTTTTAATGTACTTGGGCAACTTGAATAATGAATTTTTTTAATATATTTGCCTGTATTCCTGTTGCTAAGATTAGGTTATGTAGTGCTGTGAGAGACTGAAAGAGTTAACGTCTCAAACATTGTGGTGGGGCAAGTTCTGCTTAAAGACAAACCTGCACAGCAAGGAACCCAGGTGAAAAGCCCATCAGCTCGGACATCAGCAACAGGAGGGGGAGGGCGTGCTGGAGGGTGCGCAGCTCCCCATTCTGATAAGCTGTTCTGATACAAAGATCAAACAATGGCCACGTCTGCAGGGAAGGAGAAGTTACTCCACAAAGGACCCCCAAGCCCAAAGGATCACAAACTGCTCATTAACCTGAAGAGTTTGGGTGCCCAAAGGAGGGGCAAGGATCATAAAAGGACACACACTGAAGCCCCAGGCGCACAAACCCACCGGGACTGGACCCCTCAGCTGACTGGACCAACACTGGACCCAGGACTGGTGAAATCTTTCTCTCTTCCTTTCTCTCTGTCTTCTCTCTTTCCTTTTCCTTTTCCACAATCCCTACACCTCATTCATTTCAAGACATAAACCGTTGACCAAGTCTGAGACTAAGGGTAGATCCAGCCGCCCCTGGGCCCTTCTCTGAGGAGGAGTCTGGAAAGTAAGGGGGTCTGCTCTGAACCTGGGGACTCAACGGGAGGGATCTCCTTATTCCCTGAATTGATGTATATGGTTACACAGGTTTACAGAAGTAGTCCTATGCCAATTCCTGTTGTGAGAAACCCTGCCACCTACTACCACACCTCCCCAGTTCAGTTTGCTTCTGTCATGAATAAAATCTTTAACTGATCGTTTGGTGTCGTTTCACCTTAATTTAGCTCGAGGGAATTTCGCATTAAACACAACTCCCTGGTCTGTCCAGTATGGGTTGTGACAAGTGCATATACATATACTATTGAGGGACATATTCTTTCTTGGAATATTTCACATGTCATTATGCTCTTATTTTAATAAGGACTATGCAGAGGAGAGACAATTTATGATTACAGGGCCTAATTCCCACAATCCATGTACTCTTCCCAGAATTTTCTGCCCTAGAGT
This sequence comes from Aquila chrysaetos chrysaetos, assembly GCF_900496995.4. Classification (NCBI taxonomy): domain Eukaryota; kingdom Metazoa; phylum Chordata; class Aves; order Accipitriformes; family Accipitridae; genus Aquila; species Aquila chrysaetos. The sequence goes on from NC_044030.1 coordinate 69,519,871, forward strand.
TTCTGTGACCCTGAGCAAACCTGTCTGTGTCTGTGCTTTCTGTTTGGGTCTTTGGTGCTTCTCGGTGTTGTCTGTCTCCAGTTTTTGCATCTGTCTTGTCATCATCCCTGCAATTGTCTTCACTTCTGCAGATCTGTACTAAAAGTGTCAGGGCTCTACCTGAGAAAACTGTGATGTGCTTTGCTTTTTCTGAATTTCTGAAAATTTTAAAGCTGGAGCTCACTGTTTCTGAACCGTGTATTTGTTCTCTGCTTCACCTCCACTCACTCCCTGTCCCTCAGCGAAGGTGGCTGGGCAGCAGCACAGCTGTGGGTGTACCACTTGGTGCCAGAGGCAGCCCCAGCACACACCTGCACTTGGGTCAGGCACACCAGAGGGCAGGAGAAGGTGAGACCATGGTGTTTGGACAGACACATCGTGAGTAGACACAATGAATAGCTCCACTGCTGGTTTCCAGATCTTTACAGGCAGATCCTGGAAGTGAGGAAGATAGATTATGGTTATACATATAAACACCGGGGTCAGCGGCTTTTTTCTGGCACAGAAGCCAAATGCTGTGGCTTGTACCTATGCCTAAACTGCCTTGCACCTTAAAATAGGTGGTGTTACCCATGATAATTATTGGGAACAAGGCCTAGTCTGAATCATCATCCAGAGCATGCCCAGGTATGAGCAGCAGCTGGGCCTGGCTAAAACTCTGCCAGAAGGTTTACTAACAACAGTTAACTTGTATGGGACTAGGGTGATCTCAAGCCCAAACCCTATTTAGTTTACTAGAGCAGGCAGACTGGCAGCTACTGCAGCAAGGTGGTGGGACATGTGAGCTGCCAGCATAGCAGCAGAGGAGTGAGGAAGGGCTGGATAGAGGGGAAAGAAACTCAGGTACCCCCACATCTGGACTTAGCACAACAGCACTACTGACAACGATAATAGAATATAAATTGATTCCGATATGTGACAAATCCTCATAATAATTTAGATATGTTTACAATACCAAAATTAAGTGCCTGGAATGCTTTGAGTTTGATATCAGCTTATATGGATCGTGACTCATTTTTACAGCAGCTACTCAGAACTGGCTTGTCATCTTAAGAAATAGTCCATGTTCATAAACATTATAAATATTTTTTGTTATTACCTAATTTTTGCCTGCTCCCAATAAAGTATATTCCCTTTCCCATCTTTTTGCCCAAACATTCAGTGTGAGGCACTTCCCAACTGAAAACGCTTCAGGAGACGCTCTTTAATCTAACATTGAAAAGGTCAATTCCTCCTCCAGCTATCCCTGTATTGATAAAAAATTCTGCTCCCATGCCCTAATTGGCATTCTTTTCCCAAAATGAGAGGACAAGAAGTGGCCCAGGCCACAGAGACATTACATTCGCCATAGAAAGGTAATATATATGGACATGCCTGTATCAAAACTGCTGTTAAAAAAGCAAGCTGGATTGACATGGAGTCAGCTTCCTTCAGGAATGGGGTGGAAGAAATCCGAAAGAGACAAAATACTTCACGACAAGTTCACAAATACTGAAAATCTCCAGGCTTACTGGTCCTTACACATTTAATTTAACTGATGACATAAACACTAAAGGTTACACAGAATTATTTTATTTTTTTATGAACTGCAATTTTTTTTCTATCATACTCTACAGAACTTTCAATTGCCTTGTGAACTGAGGTGAAATGCATCATTAAAACCCTGGAAAGCACCTTATGTTTAATTATTTAGACATATAGGGGGATTAGACCTCTTAAGACAGAAGTTCTTTTCAAATAACATAGTTTTAATTTGCATCTATTTTCTCCTATTCTTTCTTTCTATTGTCAGGTTTTGGAGGTTTTTACAGTCATATTTTTATACTATTCTACATTATTATTAAATACACAGTGGGTCTTAAAAGGTCCTTGTAATGAAATGTATATTTGAAGGCACTTAACGTAAACTCTCAAAAGAAATTTAGCCTTTTTTCAAACGCATCATAGTCTTCTCTCCTACCCAATGGAAAATGAATTCTCAAATAGTCTCACATTTTGGTGACATAAAAATGTCTTATTCTTTCAAACAGTGGAATGAATTGTAGCAGTTTTCTAAAGTTCTTTCATTTAAGAAGAGGAGATAACAACCATATCACCAGAGTGTGTTGGAGATCATCTGACAGTTTCCACATTTCTCATGAAAGTATTATTTCATCAAGCTGAAATATTTCATGGTGATGAGTGTATTTTATTGACTGTTCACTTCAAACTATTTCAGAATGGCTTTCACATTTTCAAAGCAAAAGAATTTTCTTGTTCAGTTTCAAAATAGATTTTTGGCATTCAATTTTAGAAAATTTTAACGGGGGGAGAATGGTTTAAACTCCAGTATATAAAAGACAGTATTTTGAAATGGATGGAAATACTATGATCTGATCTTAATTGATTTCTTCTGATCAATTCCTACCAAAAAAAAAAAAAAGTTGAGATTTAATTTTATTTAGATTCAAGAATGAGATTCATAGAATGTTCATAATTTAAATGATTTCCATGGAATGAGAAAATAATTTTCAGAAAATTCTATCAAATTAAAAATGTAATAAGGATCTAAAATAGTTTATTTGAAGGATTGTTTTTCATATGCTGTTTTGCCTGATCTTGATATGAGGCTGGTGTCTTATGCAACCTGTACTTTAGTGTCTTGGCACTCACGCAGTCTATCTATGTCTCCTTGGCTTTTCACAAGATATTTGAAAAGCTTTGGTGATGCCCTGATTCATTTAGGAATCTTATTCATTTTTGCAACATAGTAGCACTTTTTCCCACTCAACTTCAGTTACTGAGTGTATTCATTTACATCATGAAGCAGTCATATTGGGCCACACATCAGGAAAGTCATCAGTCTATACCTTCCCACTCACTTAGTGTGGGAAACAGTGTTTGTGAGGCTGATGTTGGAAAGACTTAAGGACCTGATTTCATTGCATGTATCTCTGCACTAATGTACGGATGGCTATTTGTCTCCCCAGGGTGAATAACTCCCGGGAGGTGACCTGCAGTGCTCGATGAAGGGGCTTTGGTGCTAATTTCCAGAACTGAGAGTCCCAGGGCTTGATTTCAGTCAGTTTGCCTGACCGATTTATTGATCTGCTTTTAAGCTATCTGTCTACATAAACATAAACATTCAGTATTACAAGTTCAAGATCAGGCTAAAGCCACAAAAAACCTCACCCCAAAACAACCCTACGAAATTCTGATTTAGCTTCCAATTTGAATTTTGCTGTTGCCTTTTGGAAACTAGCAACTTGATTATATGCTTCAGATCAGTAAAATTTTGCCACTGGCCAACTGGCCTTGTTCTTTCAAAATTTACTGCAAAAAGACTACAGATTTATTATTTTGTATCTCCATATCATAGCCAATGAAACCTTGCATTACAGCAGCTTTATTTACTACAACAGAGGTTTCTGCAAAGACAGACTACTGGAAACGTGCTGAAGGAAAATATAATAAGCAAGATGAAGAGAAGTAACAAGATGAATAGTAATATAGGTGTTTATAGATCCTTTCATAGGATCCTTCTAGCTCATAATTCAAAGCATTGTTACTGCATCAGGTAGGAAGGCTCTGCTTCTTCATCTGTGGCTGGAGCTTTTCCTCACACACAAAATGAATGTCATTTTCAGTCTCATTTACTATAATGTTTTGGTCTTTAGTTCATGCTGTGGGGAGAGACTGAAATGCTTAAAAATTGTCCCAGCAACCACAGAGATATGTAAGAAGGGCTGCAACCACCTGGGGAGCTTCTCTTTCCCTTTGTGTTTCTGATACAGGATCCAGAAGCCGCATAGTAAAACTTTACCGTTCCCCCAATACCCCATTCCCTTCTTGCAAAAGAAAATTCAATATATTTTGTCCCTGGCTTCTCTGGGGGAAATTATTTCCATTCCCATTAATGCTTCTTTTGCTCCCACAGTCTTCCTATATCCTGCTGTGGTGGGATGACCCTGGCTGGACGCCAGGTGCCCACCAAAGCCGTTCTACCACTCCCCATCCTCAGCTGGACAGGGGAGAGAAGATATAACAAAGGGCTCATGGGTCGAGATAACGACAGGAGAGATCACTCACCAGTTACCGTCACGGGCAAAACAGACTCAGCTTGGGGAAAATTAACTCAATTTATTAAAAATCAACCAGAGTAGGGTAATGAGAAATAAAACCAAATCTCAGAACACCTTCCCTCCATCCCTCCCTTCTTCCCGGGCACAACTTCACTCCCGGATTCTCTGCCAACCCCCCGAGGGGCACAGGGGAACAGGGAATGGGGTTTATGGTCAGTTCATCACACGTTATTTTCTGCAGCTTCATCGTCCTCAGGGGAAGGACTCATCACAGTCTTCCCCTGCTCCAGCGTGGGGTCCCTCCCACAGGAGACAGTCCTCCACGAACTTCTCCAACGTGGGTCCTTCCCATGGGCTGCAGTTCTTCACAAACTGCTCCAGCATGGGTCTTTTCCACAGCGTGCAGTCCTTCAGGAGCACACTGCTCCAGCGTGGGTCCCCCACAGGATCACAAGTCCTGCCAGAAAACCTGCTCTGTGGGCTCCTCTCTCCACACATCTGCAGGTCCTGCCAGGAGCCTGCTCCAGCGAGGGGTTCCCACGGGGTCACAGCCTCTTTTGGGAACCCACCTGCTCCAGCGTGGGGTCCTCCACGGGCTGCAGGTGGATATCTGCTCCACCGTGGACCTCCATGGACTGCAGGGGGACAGCCTGCCTCACTATGGTCTTCCCCATGGGCTGCAGGGGAATCTCTGCTCCGTCACCTGGAGCATCTCCTCCCTCTCCTTCTTCACTGACCTGGGGGTCTGCAGGGTTGTTTCTCTTACATGTTCTCACTCCTCTCTCCGGCTGCTCTTTCTGTCTGTCCCAACTTTTTTTCCTTCTTAAAAATGTTATCACAGAGGTGTTACCACTATCGCTAATTGGCTTGGCCTTGGCCGGCGGCGGGTCTGTCTTAGAGCCGACTGATATTGGCTCTGTCGGACACAGGGGAAGCTTCCAGCAGCTCCTTACAGAAGCCACCCCTGTAACCCCCCCCGCTACCAAAACCTTGCCACACAAAGCCAATACACCTGCCCAGCTCTAAATTCATACACAGGTCTTCTCCCTGCATCCAGATACAGCCTTAACCTCCTCTTCATACCTTCTAGAGCACCTTGCTTCCCTGGGGATGGTTTATGCATCTGATACCCTCTTTCCAGTCCTCTGAAAGGGAAGTGCTCTTGTGATCCTGTGATGGGCTGTGGGAATTCTTCAGGGTGACCACAGAAGGACTGCATGAGCAGCAAATACACCAAGGCCAAGATTAAGTAAGTACCACAGGAGCTGTATCCAGACTACAAACTGCACATCTTATGGAAGACAGCATGCCATAACGAGTAAAAATAAAATTTCTGTCTTCATTTAGTGTAACTGTTTTGTTCCTACCATTGGAAAAAGAGCAATTCTTAAGAATTAACTTTGAATCATAATAAATACAACACAGTACATACTTATCCTTGGCAATTTCACATTTGATGTTTATTCTTCTCTTATTATCTTAGTGAATCTTATTTAAGAAATATCCAGGGCCAGCAAAAGTTATGTTCTTGAACAAGTCTCTTGGTTTGTCACTACTAGAAATTCCAGTTGTCACATCAATTTATGCAGGTTGAGGAGGTGAAGTATGTGGAAAAGATATTTTAGAAAACATTAGAGGATATAATATACCTTTACAAGGTATCAAGCTTTCTAAAGTCTATTTATCAGAAAATATTGCTGTGTTATTCCTAGGACTGGAGATCTAAATTTTGCTATGTTCAGTACCTGGTGGAGATCTGATACATTCCAGTGAGCTTCTCTGATGCGATATCTCAGTGCTGACAGGGTATCAGTATGCTAGATGAAGTGACATGAAAAGTTGAAGAGGGATTCAATTAAAGGAAGATTGAAGAACTGTCATACAATTAATGCTTGTTAACATGAGAGTGGTTCTGTCTTTTTTTCTTTTAAATAGGGCCTGTCAAACATATATGATACTCTTTTGATAAGATTCCAGTTTGGTTGATAAAGATAACCACAGAGATGTAATAGGTCTAGACTTTTAACAGTGTTTGTGGTAATATCGTATGACACTCTATCTGAGATGCTAGCACTATACAGTATCAATAAAAAGCATATTAAATAGGTTAAAAGTTGACTATTAGATGGTTTTCAAAAAGTATTTGTCAATGGAGAATCATTGTGAAATGTGGATTCATCGCTGGGATTCCATGAAGACCCATGCTACTCAACATTTTAACGAATGACCTGCAAGTAAATGTAAAATCACTGCTGCTACAATTTGAAGATGACACAAAACCAATAGACATTTAATACTGATGAAGACCTGCAGCCATAATCAGTCATCTAAGTAAACTGGGGCGACTCATCCAGGATGTGTTTTAATATAGCCAAGTATAAAATAATCTGCTAATGAATAATGAACACAGGTAACATCTACAGGAGATAAACTTTGGTTCTAAAAAATTGTGACTGTGAAAAAAGTCTGGGGTTTATGGTAGATTAAATATGAGACCTGAACACAATTATGATAAGATTAAATTATTGGATACCCACATGAAAAAAGTAGCTAACAGTAACTACCTCTCATTTCTGAGACCACATTTAATATTCTGTCTAGGCTGATGTCACATTGTGAAAAGATCTTGAAATGTTAGAGAGGACACAGAAGATATTATTTACCAGAGAAGATTCTGTAGAAGAGAAGGACTCTAAAAGCTCAGTCTGTTTAGTTTATCAGAAAGAACATTGAATAGTAACTCAATTACAAGGTAGAAACCAGATATTAGTGATATCTTAATCTAGCTGGTAGAAGTACAATGAAAACCAGTAGCTGGAAGTTGAAACTAGACATGAAATGTAGAAAGCAAGCCATGAGGGTAAAAAAGACTTAAGCCATTGGAAAAATCACAAGAGTAATGGACTTTCCATCTCTTGATTTTTCCACTGAAGTCTGATGGAAGAGATCATTGAATTTTCTCTGACTTCAGTGGCTATCAGATTGTATTCCAAATTAAATATCAGACTGTCATTTGTTATGTGTTCTTGCCATACAAATCACGAATTTCATTATTGCACCCATTAGGTCAACTTTACTATGTGTAATGTAATTTCTGATGTGTTTAAAACCAAACACTGGAGACAGAACCTGGAAATCTGGTTGAAGTCTTGAATCTGAGACTGACTTATCCTCTCTGTTTCTTCTAGAACAGAAATGATATCTAACAGAATAGTTGTACTGGTTACATACTTAAATAGTTATGAATTGCTCAGCCATTAAAAGTGAGGATCACAGATATGTGTAATATAAAGGGTCATGAATTCAAATGGGAGATCACAATGAGTTAGGAAATTAAATTGAAAAAAATTTTTGAACACAGAGGGCCTGCCAGTCTCCAGCTGGGGTGTCTAGAAGAAAAATTTGTGTACCCTTGATGTTTGTAGAAAAATAAGTTCTTTATTAGCTTAATAAAAATTGCCATATGGAAGCCTTGATTTGAATAATAACGCAGATCTATGATGAGAGAATTTAAAAGGGTTGTGGAAGGTCTAAAATATATTCATTCCCTCTTGCTTCCCTATCTTGTTAATCTAAGTTTGGTCTGTCTGGCAACATACCACAGAAGTTTTGCCTATTACTATACCTGTTGTTGTTGACCTCTCTCCTTGCTTCTGTTGATCTTCCTCCTGTCTCCAGGGGCACAGTGACAACATCAGGGAATAACCAGAGAAACAGTAGCAGAGGCAGTAGCAGGCAAGTTCTGGAGTGCAAGAACAGTCTTAAGGTCCTTTTTAGAAAGTAAAAAAAAAAAAAAAAAAATAAAAAAAGGAAAATATACTTTATTTTTAAATTTTTTTTATAGTTACAATGGAAAAAGTTGAATGTAAGCATTACAGTCATTCACTTTTCAGACCTCCTACTGTCAGTGAAGTTTTTTCTATAGGATTCTAGGTAACAGCTTTACAACTATTTCTAATGCCGATTTTGAGAAGTAAGCTAGATACTTCTCAATGCTAAACTAGATACTAAAGGTATCTGCCCATTGCTTTTCAGTCAGTTAATAAATTTAGTAAACAGCAAGTGATGAGGAAGTAGAATGCAGCTGAGATTCAGCATATTAATTGCAAAGTGACAAACGAAGGAACACTCTCCCATCGTTTCTGATTGAGCCGGCAATGAAAGCCGTGAGGTCTGCACCTGTCACCGCTGAACCAAGATTAGTTACTTAGCATGTGAAACCAGGCCAGTGCAGGATGCTGTTTCACACCAGGCAATCTGAATACATGCTCTGTTTAGGAAATATAAAGTTTCTGTTGTCAACTATCACTGGATTTAGACCCTTATACTTTCCCTCCTAAGGAGGATTTTTCCATGGCAGTCCCCTATACTTTGCCACATCCAGAAACATTTTACTCAAAGTGTATTCCCTTTTTTATCCATTAAGACAAAAGAGCATAAGATGTTAATTTTCTTCCATGTTTCTATGCTTCTAAAAGGAATTTCGTAACAGGATCCAGCATCAGGCCCCACATAACTGTAACTGTAAGACTTTTCATTCTTTGGGCCTAGAATATGTGCAACAACAAAATTACTCTTAATGGTACTGGGGTACTTTATTAAAAGCAGCTTTAACTATTTCAGTTCCTAATTGTTTCTGTATAATGTTGGGTACTTGCCTGAGAGAAGATGAATCTTTTCTCTTCTCCCTGTCTGCCACAGTTAAATTATACATAATTATTACACAATTATAGATGTGCTGTCTTCCTTTGCAGGATAATCATAGGTGTAACTTAAAAAACCTGCAGGTATTTAGGTTAAACAACCTGGCAGGTCAGGTGCTACAGTACTACAAGAAATTATCCCACATATGTGCTGAACAGTCTTATCAGCCTTCAACATGACAGCTCCAAAGATAGAAAGAAAGATTTCTTCGCTTAAACATGTCTATTAGCATGCAACAACAAAAAGACAAGAGGCAAAGAGCTTTTGCTTATAGTTTATCTGCTAAGGATCTGTCTTCTCTTGCAACTGTTAGGAATTCACATTTCTTGACAGAGAGGTGTCTTGATCCACCAATGAGCTTATTGGGTTTAACATTTCTAGTCGTTACACCTGGCACATCAGTAACAAACAGAGAGTGGAAAGGAGTTGGGCACCCATGAGGGTGGTGCCATAATGTCTAAGATGCCAAACTGGGAATCCAAAACTAAGTTTCTGATACTAAACTTCCAGACCTAATAACTTTGGTTTCATATACGTTGCATGAGGATAATTAAGCTCCTTCATATGCTTACGTTTCCACTCCTCAAAAATCTAGTCAAAATCTTATGTAGTTTTTAAGTTTCAAAGACAGTATTAGGCTGCTTAGATCAGACTGAATATGCACACAGTTCAAAAGAAAAGAGGCAGGAACAGTGCCTTTACTATTATCTTTTGTAGTCAAGATTTCTAGGTAACTGCTACCTGTTCTTGAACAACCTGTCCTATTGGTGATGTATATTTGTATATTACCTGATTTTCCTACAGTTCTTTTTAAAAGCACTTGCCCCAGCAGGACTGTCAGAATCTGAATGGCCTCCTCCCAGTCCTTTTTATTTCACTTGTATTTCATGTACAATAGGCTTCTTTTTGCATCATGCTTGCTTTTTTTACCCCTTTTTCATTTAAAGAACTGGTTTCATTTTAAAATACTAGTTTTTCCTTTTTTCTTTCTTTTTTTTTTTTTTTTTTTGTGTTTCAGAATGCTATGTATTTTGATTTTTTTAAAGATGCTTACAGGCTTTGCCAATGACGTTAAAAATTCCTGATACTGGAAGACTACCCAATCCTTACTGGGAAAAAAAAGAACCTAGAAAATATCCTTCCACAATTCAGTGAAACTTTATCATCAGGAAACTACTTGAATAAGACAGACAAACAAAAAGATAGAGTCAGTACAAAATTACCACCCCCTATATTTTAGCAGCTGCTGCCACCTGTACCTACCTCATTCTAATTCAATACCTCTACCACAGAGTTGTTGAAAGGGTGGATAACTTGATACTGTCTCAGTCTGCAGGAAAGGAGTAGTGGCTGTAGCCCAAACACAGACCCTAGTATGGGAGAGAGGATTATTATTAGTGCCAAAAGATACGTCATTTTTCTGTGAAACAACTATGTGGATCCTCTAATAAATCTGGCTTTGATATTGGCAAGCAGTCAAATAAAAACACAAAAACCTGTGTGCCAGATATGCACAGCTGTATGTGTCTCACTCCAGATCCGTTGCATTTTCCTATCCTTAATCCCTTCTACACCACAAATACAGCTATGGCAGGGGATCCCATTACAACTCAGATGACCCCTCATGGTCAAAGCACAGTTCAAGCTGTCTAGTTTCTTATTATCTATTATTTGTATTGAGGGGAACCAGCAGAGCCCTGAGTGCAAATTCTCTGTAACAGAAATGAAAAAGTATCTACCTGTCCTAAAAAGATATGTGTTCACACTAGGTCTGTCACCACAATGACTCTGTAGCACACCAAGACCTTAGACCTTGCACTGTGCAGAGTTGTAACTGTGAGCATTGATCAAGACTTTTTGTCTCTACAGTCACTTTTACTTGCAGCTACCCAGACGTATACATTTACTGGACACAGAGATCCTACCTACCAATGAGAAGCTGTGCTTTAACCATGTCAGACAATAGCATATCTTATTTTCTTGGCCAGTATCCAAAGAAGCTGCTTTTGCAATAAAGATAGAGATTGAAAAGAGAGCTCAAAGGACTGTAAGGAAAGATAGAGCTATTTGGATTTGGAAGTAAGGGAGGTTATAGGTTGGTAGTAAAATTATGATGTAAAATCATATTGGACAAGAACAGCCAGGTTGTGGGACAGATTTAGTATTTAAGTCCAAAACAGAAGTCCAAACACCAGATGAGTGATTGCCCAGTTTTCTTGAAGAGCTCAAGAAACAGTAGAGGGCAAGAAAATAGCAATGAGACAACGAGTTCACTTCAGTAGACACATAGTTGTAAAATGCTTATGTTTTCCCACTGATGGCACAGTAAACCTGGAGGGCCAGTGGTGTACCTAACAGTCTCTTACAGATATTTTGGGTACTCCACAGCGATGTGAGTGGACTAGCACTTAAGACCCCATTAGGCAAATGGGTCCTAAGTAGAGCGTCAGCTCTAGAATGACAGCACAATCCTGGTTAGTGCTTCATCTAGTAACTTTAAGCTGTTGTCTGCAGAAACCTGGCCAGATATTCAGCTGATTTAAGTGGCTGTCACACTGCTCATTTGTATAAGCATTTTCACCAACTGAAAAGCTTGACATTATCATACACTATCTATGTAGTAAATCATGGATAATTTTGTGTGTGTGCATGTGTGGTTTATTCATGTTAGGTATAGTTTCTGTGTATGAGAGACATTATGCATAGTCAGGAATTATTCATAAAATCCATGCCGAAAGAAAAAGGTAATCCCTGTTTTCAAAAATTTATCAGCTTAACAAAGTATGAAAATACCACTAGTAAATACATATACGTAAACACAGAAAAATAAGAATCTATATACACATGCACATATAGAGATACATCTATAACATTGCATATTGTATATGTCTCCTACATCTTTATGATCTTTAAAAACAAACCTGAATAAAAACTATTTACATAAGTAAATTATTTAGGCTAAGTACAAGATCACTATCCACAATACATTTGGAGGTTATACTTCAGGGACTACTTGGTTTAGAGTTGCTTTTATAATTCCCTTCTCATTCAGGACTGAGACCCACAAAAAAACTTAGCACCTTACATGATAATGTAATAAACTGGTTTGTCAGTAATACTTCTGTCCTTCATTGACACAGAGCTCTACTCAGAGGCTAAAACTTCTTTCAGTCATTACTCCACATTCAGAAAGTATTATCTGCCTTTGAACAAGCCAGAAAAACAGATAAACAAAATTAATTCCACTTCCAATTCCTTTTATGATTTTTCTAATGCCTTCCATAGACCAATATCAAATTTGTACAAAGCAGAACAAGACCTCAGTGTACCACAAATATGCTACGTGTCTTTGGGTGGTTGACGAATTTCTTGGTGTCAATTTAGTGGTCTCAAGGAACCTGGAGGAGGAATCAAGTTTCAATTGTTTTTTTAGGAATGGAATGGTAGAAAGCACAAGAAGGGAAATGTAGTTTATTGAGCAAAGAATTCTTGGAGAATCTCTCTGCTTAGGAGTCTGTACCAGTATTCTTAGATGACAGAAGTCATCCAAGAATAATAAACCAATCCTCCAAGACCATCACAAATGTTTTTGTAGGATGTCAGTCTGGTTAAGGCAGTTAACCAATCACTAGAGGCAAGAGGTGAATATTAAGATACCAGCCACACTGTATATCTTCTTTTTCTTTACACACACACACTGAATCATATATATATGGCATTATTTGCATGGTACAGTACTTCATTAAATAAACTAGCAATGCGGATGTTTTAGTTACCAAACTGTTTGTTGGAGAAAAGGCTATTTACATGGAAAATAAGTGAAAGGATGAGAATGTGAAAATGAATAGCCTAGAGGGACTATTGGTTCAAAGAAAGATGCAAAACCAAGACTTGTTTCTGAATCCAAGTCATTATTTCAGTATTTTCCCCTCCCTGCTTTTATTTATTAGTGATAGCAATTGTAAGAAACGAAAAAATGTGCAACAGCAACAAGAAAGTTTCCAGCACCACTTGCAAGTGTCTCCTGGAGACAAGTGGCACTTCTGGAAATGGCTGCCAAGGAAAACAAGTACGTGGTGAATCACATTTGCACAAGGTAGGAGTGAAAACAGGGCAGCAATCCAAGCTGCCAGCACTGCCACACACTGCTCCAAGGCAAACAGCATCAGGAAACACACCATGCTCTGCAGTAAAAGTTTTGAGAAAGGCCACACTGGGCTCAGTCTGTTCAGGAATGCCATTTGAATTGTGGTTTAGGCCATACCTTACAGTCCTGGATTTACTCTTCCAGGTAAAGTTACTAATACAGTCGACATTAAACAGTGAGTACTTTTGTCACTGATTGATGGCCTCCTATGTGATAACCTTAGTAATGATGGCAGGGAGGACAGCTAGATTTTGTAAAAACTGGAAAAATCTAGACATGCTGAAATACACAAACACACCCACCCACCCCCTCTCATCCAAAGATAATGAGTCATGTCCTAAAAGTCATAAGCCTGGAGAGATTTAAAATAATAATGCATCCTAACTTTGTTTTAACTGCTCTCCGTATTTTTAAATCATTAAGAAGAAGGTAGTTTGGTTGCATTTTTCAAGCTTCCTACCACAAAGACACTAGCAACAAGCTTATTTAAAAGAGAGAAAAAAATTGAGACTTTTGTGTATCCTTATAACTCTAAATAGTGCACACACCATCCCGTAAAACTGTGCACTACTAAAGAGTAGATTCCAGCATGTATACTTTTCTTTGTCTTGATGATGTCCTAAACAGGTTTAAGCCAGTTGAGTGCAACATCAAGTTTTAGCAGTATTACTATTGTGCTAAAGACTGTTCTTGTTTTGGGTCCCTTGAGTTTGTACCCTGTGTGTCAGTATTCCTGAGGGTCTGAAGTTCCCTACTTCATTATTTTCTCACCTGAGTGTGAAGTGTGCAGAAAGCTTTATACAGTTTGTGCATATGTGAAGCTAGGCATGTTTTTAACTTACTTGTTTGTAGTAAAGGGGAAGAGAAAGAATTATTTCAAAGGAAAAAGATTTTTAGTTTAGCTGAATAATGTTACAAGTTAGCCAAGTAAACTCAAATACAATAGAAGAGTCAATATTTCCACAGGTCACAAGGACAAAATCACAGGTCGTCCTGGTTTTGTCACTGGAAAGGCAAAACCACAGTGCTTCATGTTGCATCAAAATCAAAACACAAACAGAATCTGTATCCTGGAAGGACTTTATGTCAATGTTAGAAGGTTTTGCCTCCAAAGACAGAAAAACCTGTGCCAAAAATTCATGCCAGGAATTGACTCTTTCCTCACTATTAGATGCAATACTGTGCTCACAGCATTAATCATTTAGCAGCAGCAGCTACGCACTACATCACACACAAAGTACAAGCACCAGTTGTTGGTGTGAACACAGTACTATATAATTAGACCCATGATGTTCTCTTCCTACATTGAGCGCTCTCAAAAAAATGTGAAGGTGAGATAATAAAAGCAGAGATTTTAAGGATTTTGGACCTATAAAGGCTGCGGGATGATCTTGGCTGTAGTTTGATCTTGGGATTGAGCAGTACAGACAGAACTGCATCAGGTTTGGCCCCCTCCACCCTAGCAGCTCTTCCAAGCTATCCCCAAATTCCCTGTCCTCAAAAGCCCTGAACCTTCACCATGCAGTCCTGCAGCAAACACAGTCTCAGTTGCTTGTTGCAAAAATACTGTTGCAAGAGGCTATGCTGTATCTTTTCTTATTGTTTCAGCCCGTTTAAGCTGAAAAACTACACATGGATGTATATGCATATCGTAGTCACAGAGGCAACACATGGAATCAATAGAATATCCAGGTCAGCTGCTCTATCGATTTGGCCCAGACCTCAGGGCTCACCCTGTGCAGATTGGAGCTGAGCCACTCTGTACACCTGTCTTGGGGGCCAGAGATCATTCTCTGGGACGGATGCCTCTGTTAGTGCATATGCAGCCAAAGTTATCATGTAATGAAAAATGAGTGTCTGGAAAAATTGTGCTACTAATGCTGTATAGAGATTTACTGCTGTGTAGCTCACAGATTCTTGTCTGTAAGACATCTCCTCCTGCAAGGAACTGTACGCAGACGGGACATTATTTGCATTTATGTGCATTTACAGTTTTCAGTTATGCCTATCCTGCAGGAATGGACTATTTTTACTACAGCAATGCAGTGATATTTAATGGAACTCATTTGAAGGCCAGCACTGTATGTTTGTACTTTTCATTAAAAGGTATTGTTCTAATTATAACGTAATGAAATTGCTGTTTCAGTAAAAATTGCCATTATATTTTAACGACTCAATAAGACTGTATTTGACTCTTTCCCTCTCATTGTAGTCAGATGTTCTCTATTCATCCACATGCAGTTTGCAGCCAAATCATTAAATTAAAATTACTATATTCCTTTTTCAAAACCTAGGGCAAAAAGTAATTGCAAATCAGTGCATGATTCTCAGTAAGAGGCCTAGTATTCAACTAAATAATCAATGTCACTTCAATAGCATAATCATATAGACTGTTTAATTTTTTTGAACTAAGATTTTCTTTAAGAAAAGAACAAAATGATTAAGACTAGGACCATGGGAATGAAAGCTAATGCCTGCGTCTGCTGCAAACCTGCTATTTAGCCTTGTGCAAGTATTAAATTTTTCTGCACCTCTGTCTATGTTACAATGTATTATCTGTTGTATTCTAAGCATGAAACTCTTCAATTAGATACTTTTAAAATGTTTTTTTCTTCCTTTTTACCATGAAGGGACTAATGGTGCCAAGGTAAATAATATTTTGTAAAGCGAACGGAATAGCTGACATTATATGCAGTATAATTATTTTTTATTAATTGAATTAAAACACTGAACATTAAATTGTGATACATAGTTACATAATCCTTTGCAATTACATATTCTACAAATAACTGAATTTCAATTAAATTTTAATACAACTCTAAATTTCAAACAGCACCTATCTTTACAACAGAAGCAGTCAGTACCTAAGCCTTTAGAATAATTTTTCTCAGAAATTAAGAGCAAACTGAAAAAAATAGTCAATATTTTGTCATTTTAGAATTACAACATTTACGCACCAAATCCTACACAGATGGAGATAAAAGCTCCTCCAAGAGCAAAAAGCGCATATTTTTTTCTATTGCTACAAAATATTGATGAAGTGCTCTATTGAGGTAGAGATCTCATTAATTATTTGATTTACAGAAAAAAAAGACAGAGGGAAATGAGCGCCCTGGCTAATACCATGATGTACCATCTTGAGACTTAAGATCTTTTTAATGTATTCGGCAGTGATGCAGCTGAAAGAGGAAAGAGAGAGTTGAATGGATCCATTAATTTAATTGAAGCGAGCTCTGACAAGAGATAAAACACCTCAGGCCCTGCATCTCTTCAGGCTGCATCAGCACTATAGTAAACAGTCAATGATCCACAGACACACAAGGAAAAAAAAGAAGAAAAAAAAAAGCTAAAGGTATACGTAGATTCTAGAGACCTCAAGGCCAGAGAATAGTTACAGAGGCAGAGGTGAACAGACTGAAGAGGCCCTCCCGTCATGCAGCACCACAAAGTATTCAGCATCTACTGCATTTGTTCAATTGTACTCCCATGAACAACTCCTGGGTTAGGTATAAATGATTCAGACTTCTTACAGAAAAGTTGTGTTTGTTCATTTTTTTCAAGCTTCAGGGAAATGCACTCTGTCTCACAGTCTCTTGAAAGGCAGAAGGGAGAAACAGGCTTCTACTGCTTTTTAAAGAAATTCTGATGTTGCTGCTGTCTACCAGGTGTCTTACCTGTGCCCCCCATATGGCTGCCAGAAACTTGTTTTAAAAGAATGGTACCACTTCTAAATATGTAAGTTTTTCTTACTTAGCTGTTACCAAGAGCATACTCAGCTAATATTGTAAACAATTTTTACTAATAATACATCACCATGACATTTTATCAATGACATGGAATACCTGGGTTCATATCTCATAATTGCTTTCTATTAAGCTAGAGTTTAAAAGAAATTAGGAATTAGATTTTTAATCTTGAGAGTGTGGTTAATACCACAGGGAAAATACAGCTGGCCAGTCCTAAAGTGGCAAAATTGATTCACTTTTCCTGACCATGGAGTTATAATGGTGGCTTGCTGCCTGAGATCTGGGCTAATACCTGGAGAATTGAGTAAGATCAGAAGAAGGAGCTTATGATAGGTATTGCCTTTAAATGCTGGTCCTGAACCTTCCGAATGTCTTGGGAAATCTGGTAATTGACTCTCCAGGCACAGAAAACTACTCAACATCAGTATCTAAACTGCCTGGTTTACGGCTAGCTCAGCTGAGTCTGTGTAAACACCTCCTGACTGTGATGTGAATAAAAAATTCCTTTCAAAGAGAGAAGGGTATTCCAGGAAAGGGACACTGTTTGAACTTACAACCCTGAGTATTTCAAAGTTTTCTGAGTTACTTTGCATCCCAACAGCCTTCCTGTAATCTTAGGTTGATTGAACGACAATAATTTAATGGTAATGTTGACAATTAATTGGATTCATACATATACACAGAGAAGACAGGCTCCACTTCGCTGAAATATAAAAAAACTGTATTCAACGAACAAAAGTTTACTTTTCCTACCCTATGAACATCATATTCATGTTTTCCCATATGCATTCATTTGCCCTATGAATTCACAGTAAAGCTAGGACAATCTTTTACCTGTGCTGACTCATCGCAATTATGTTTATGATCAATAATTTGAAACAATACTTTATTTAAAAAAAAATAATAAAAAGAAATAGGAAATGGAAAGATAACAACAAGTGAAAGAAAAATGAACACAGTTCCTTAAAGTGGAACATGCAAAGGCAGGGACACTCAGGGATCTGGGGACAGTGAGGAATAAAATAAATCTAGCAAGAGTTTAAAAATTCAGGCACTGCTTTGGGAGCCATACAGAGATTATGTCTGGTCTCAGCCAGTTAATATCCCAGAGCAGACTGCCAGAGTGGCCATTTTAATATCTTCACATCTGCTTTTACAGTAGCTGAAATTCTAATAACATTAAGCAGACAGTACAACTCAAAATGGAATCAAATTTTCTCTAGTCCTATATTCCTGTCTATATCTAGCCATGCAAATCAGAGATCCTAATTCATATCCAACCTCAAACATTCAAAGTTGTTTTGTTCAGTAGCTTCTACATATTTATTTATGTCTATATATTTATGTGTTTTACACTCTCCAGTAATATGGTCCACATTCAGTGATATTCAGCAGAATAAATAAGCAAGCAGAAAAATACAACAGAGCAGTCATAATGAAACTTATGCTTGGAAAAACACTGAAGCTATATCAGCACTTCAAATATGAGTCTGACAATTCTGGCATTGGATTTGACTGTAGTATCAACAGGTAATTATTTAAAAACTATGTTGCAATATAAGCTGGACTAGTTTATCTCTCATTTATCCTTAAGACATTGAAAATTACAAAATTCAATAGATCTAATATAATATTCACCTTAAATATTAGCTGGATTGCTGGCGTTTGACCAATAGTGCATTTAAATTGTTAAAAAACCCACGATGCAAGTGAAACAATCTCTGTCTCCTTAAAGGAAGTCATTTGAGCTGATTATACAGAGTGCAACGATGCATTAATACATCACTGGATGTGAAATGTGTACAATGTATCACATAATTCTTTATTTAGAGTTTATTAAACAAGCATTGACCTTCAGTCTTATCATACACAAAACTGTATCCTCATAGTTAGATAAAGTGGGTTGTCAAAGTAAATATTTACAACAGCTAGTAAAATAAAATCAGGTTATTTTCACTAATGGTCTGTAGTGATCGTTTATTTTTGAGCAGCTATATTCTTGCTGTCAAGCTGAAGCCCTCTTTGGCATTAGAGATCCCATCCAACGTGAGTCCCTGAAGGCAGGCTACTGATTCAGGGTGGTATCCTGTAGCTATTCAAATTGAATTTTCCAGGACAAGACTACCAGAAGCTTTAATAACTTCACTTACAGCAGCTCAGCTTTTCTGACTGATTGAGAAACTAACCAGCAAACATGGCCTGATGCTATGCTGCTGAACGTGAAAGAATACCGCTCTCCTGGCCCAGATAAAAGTAAGTTCAGCTACACTTGTCATCAGTATAAGCAACAGCAGCAAATAACCAAAGAATCTGCAGTAAAACCAATCTCACAGGAAAAAAATGACAAATAAAGCAATTATCTGTTACTGAGTATCACTGTGATTTCTTTTCTTGGAGGGAGGGCCTCACATAACAAAAACATGAGTGATAGACGTTGTGTCAAGTAAGGCTATTTCTTTATTTCTAGTATAAACCAGTTTCCTCTTACTAAAAACATTCTCTTTTGTTAAAAATTACTTTTAAAAAGTCTCAATGTTCCAGGTGAATAGAATAAAACTTCTGTACAAAGACTCTTCCATTGCAAACCAAAGCAGTGAAAATAGTGGTTCACAATGTGGTTTGTATGTGTACTTATTGCTGCTCTAAGTATTATATCAGTGGTTTGTTTTTCCCCACTTTGTTCCATTTACTTTATTGTTCCACAAACAGTTCAGTAGTGGACACTGGGTAGTAGTTATACAGGCAGTCTCTGTATTTTCTTATAGCACAAGGCATGCCTGGCAGCACAACTTGCTTTAAAGAACCTGAACAAGTAGTAAGTTTTCTACTTCTTATTTGACATTGTGAACCAGTCTTTGTAGTAGTATTTCAGCTATTCAGCAGTAACAATAAAGACTATTTTTAAGCTTCAATCAAAGCAGTTCTGGAGAGATACCAGCATTTCTGTCATTCCTGTCAATTTGAATATTTAGCAAAACATGTTTAGAGATCGTATACTAACCGTACTATTTTGACATCAGAGCTCTGAAAGCAAGGTCATTAAATTCAGAATCTGTGCAACTGAACACTTCCAATGAAGTATTGTAACAAAAGAATGTGTATGTGTGTGTGTGTGTGTGTGGACGACACCTTACCCTTCATCAAATCATAACTATGCTCATCAAATTATAACTATACTCTTAGGTATCTGGATAATGAGACACCATGTCCACCAATGCAAGATGTCCCTAAAGACAAAAAAAGAAAGGTGGAAGTTGGAGAAGCATTCCTTATTTGTGGTACATTTAGAAAGTATTTCTTCTTTTAGGCATAATATTTTTCTTACAAACAACATATTTTAGTCACTAACATTAAAAAAAAAAAAAAAAAATTAATTAATTCCAAACTAAGAGAAGGACCATTCACACAGTCACTAGTTTGCCACTGAAACAGTGGTGTTGGCAGGAGACAGCCAATATGCTTGAAAATCACACCCGATAATATTCTGGTGGTCTTCAGTGTAAATGGGAAAGTAGCACTTTATATCAGAGTGAATCTACAGTCACTCTACATTTATCAGTGAGTGTATTCTGGGTTGTGTAACAGCTTGCACAATGCAAGGCAAACTCCGGTAATGGTGGCTTCTGGGACAGCAGTTTAAAAGGCTTAGGCATTAACTCACATGGAATATGGTTCAAAACAGAGGTGATAAAATAGCTGGGGATACTTATCCTCTTAGGAGAGCTAAATACCAACATAACATATCGAGAGATCTATCCCAAAACATAGAGCTCAGCTTTATTAGTGTATTCACCAGATAACTTTTTCAGCTACTATAACAATAGTTTACCTAGATACAATGTTGTTATTCCAAAGAATTTTGCAAGACATTTAAAATGGCACAGCAATGATAATGCAAGGTATTGGGGAAAGTCCTGGATTTTTTTCTTTTAGTAAACTGGCATTTTGCCATGTCCAAGGCAAAGAAAATAATCTGTAATTACAATAATAACTTCCATGAGAAGATGCCTTTTTATTTTCAACATGTAACAGCAATACATCAGAGTCAGTTCTTAATGTCTGTTCTCAAATTTTTTATTTTATTTTATTTCATTTCCAAGGTCTGGTCCCAGCTATGTAGGTTTTTTTAAAAAGTCTGTTACTCAACATATGTGTATCTTCTAAGTAAAGCATCTGAGAAAAACCCAATTAAAAATAAATAAATAAATTACAATTCTTTGGCATAGTTGTAATTCACTAGTGCACTGGAATAGCAAATTGACATTTTCAATTCTATTTGTTCCATTCAGTGGTTTAATAAAGAACCATTTAGACTGCACCAACTATACAGTAATGGAATAAAATATATAGCAACATGACAAAGTCACCTGATTTATAGTAAAATCTATTTTTTTCTCCAATACCATGTAGATCTGGAAGGGGAAAAAAGCTAGTTCTCTTTCTCACCACTGGTTTTCTACATTCTCTTCATTTCAATTTAACTTGTATTGCAACAAGTGCTTCCATTTTCCCTGTGTCCCCTCTTGCATTCCCTTTACAAAATTAAGAGTTAGAATGATTTTACGCAGGACAGCTCCTTGGAAAACATTTCTTCTTGTCCTCCAGCCTCAGTGGAGAACAAGGGAAGCGACCAAGTACAAACTGTGACTCCTCTCCCAGCCAAATAGTGCAGTTGAAATTCTCCAGAGGGAAAGGTGAGTGTTCAGTGAAAAAATTTCTATTGTCAGTTTATGACAGGAGAAATCAAAAGTCAAACTCTCATTTCATAATGCTGTCTGTTTCTCCAGTGCAAAAGCAATGGGACAGTATGCCATGCATGTGTATTTCTATGAGATTTTGCAAAGTGATATTTAGTTAATAAGGAAATGCTTGAATAAGAAGCACAGTGCAGTCTTTTGAAAATAATTATAATATAAAAGTTATGTAAAGACATGATAAAACATGACAATAATGTAATAGTGATTCTTCTTTGTCACAGACTCCTAATTACACAAATTGTTTTAAGACTTGCTTTTCTCCCTGTTTTCTAACTGTAACTTAATTCCATTATAAATGAGCTCAGAAAGAGGTGTATTTCCCAGAAATACAGAAGCTCAAAATCTACTTTTATTTTGTAACAAAAGTCTGACTCATATTCAGATCCTTTCTGAATCTGCAGATTCAAAATCTTTAAAATACTTCCAGATGGCAAAAGTACCTTCTGTGGCAGTGGTAGGACTAAAGGGGAATGGAGGCTAAGAGGGACGTGGGACATCCTGGAAATAGGTGTGGGGCAGCAGCAGGCTTCTAGCCAAACTAGAGGACATTGGATTTTGGAGGGTGATGAGACTCTGTCAAGAGCAACAGTGGGTGTTATAGGCTTTGCAGCTGTATGTTATTTAACCTAGAAAAGCTGAAACCAGTCTTCTCGGGCATAAACTACTTCTTACTTTCCTGTGCCTTAAGCCTTGCTCAAAGAATCAATCCATTGTTATTCAGACAATGTTGCATGCTTTTTAAACTTATGTGTGAAGGGTGATCTGTTAGCTGCTTCTCCAGGCTTACTAAAGAATGCAAAGATGCAGTGATGCTGCTGTGTACTCAGCACTGGTAGAGTTATGTGTCCATTTATTTCTTGCTCCAGGCATTACTCTAATTGGGAAGGATTTTCTTCTCATCCATCCCGTTCTCCCTACATACCCTGGCTCTGGTCTCTCCAAATAACTGTACAGCATGAAAAATTTTATTCATAAATATGGACCTACTTTATAGTGAAACAATTATGAAATGAGCTTCTAAATACTTACTGATTATCTCAATGATTTGAAAAATTAAAAAATTAATCTGTTTTGATAGATTTACATTTGGTGGTTTTACTACATTAGAGACTGAACAAAACTAAACTATCAACTAATTTATATCTGAAATTACAGAAAAAAATTGTTTTGTTTGGTAGAAATAAATATTCATTGCAGACAGACTGCACTTGAGCTGCTCAAATCTAAAGGAATATCATGGTATATGGTCTATAAGCCACATGAGAATGAATGACAGGATAGACTCATGGAGAAACAGTTACAGATGATCATACGGTACAGGTGATCACAATAACTGCTTGTACATTCAGTAAGTATCAGGCAAGTAAGTAACTTAAAAATAAGGATGAGAATAGCAAACATAGCTAACTACCACAACAGCAGTTGAAACATGGTATTTTATTTTATTCGGTGCTAACTTATTCATGTGTCTAGATTTGCTTTGCATGTGTGCGAACCTGGGTATTCTCTCTCGGGTTTCCCAATAATGTTATAGCTACAGGGGAAAAAACAAATGAAAAAAACAGGTATACAAGTAAGTAACCAGTGCTGTCTTGGACTTGTGGTGGTGTTTTCTCTCACAGATACAAATTTGTAACAAGTCCTCAGCCCTGCCAAGCAGTCAAAACCTGCACATTATTTACCCAGAGCAAAGCCAAACCTGTGACCATGTGTATCCATGAAAAAAGTTACAAGTATTTCAGTGAGCACTTGGGATTAGAAATTCTTTTGTTTGTGTTTATTATGAAGTTACTTCTTTATTACCCAAAAGGAGTTTATTCAGCTTGTAGATAATCCTACTTTAATAATGATCCCATGTTTTTCCCTTTGTCTCTGCCTTGTCTCTGCCTCTATGTCATAACTTCCTTCTCTGAAGGTAAAAAATACTAAATACATTATGTTCTTACAACATAATTTACATACAATGTTTTGCATTATCTGTATCTTTGCTGTATTTGGATTACACCACTCTTTGTTATCCTGGATAATCAGGAGGGGTCTTTGTGTCTTGGGGTTATTTGGATTCCAGTTATTAAAGAGTCAAAGTGCTGTCTGAGTGACAAACTCTAGCTGTACAAAGGATCTTAGAAAGTTCTCAACACGCAGCAACAAAAATCAGCTGAATACACTCTATGAGACTTTGCTCCCAAAATCACCAGTCACTTTTGAAAATGGACTCATTTTTCTTTAAATACCCTGCTAATTTGTCCTCCTTTGCAGAACCATACATAGGTATTCATTGCTCTGTGTTAGGGATTTCTTCATGAATAAATGAGTTGGCATTGACAGAGCTACAAACCTAGCCCTGCTGTGGGTCCTTCCTCTTTTTATTTTCTCCACACTGGCCTTATTCCATAAAGGGAACATTATTTGGCTGCCTTATGAAAGGCTTTCTTACTTAGCTGGACCTGCTCTTGCACTGTTCTCTGACATTATGTAAAGCTCAGCTGTACTATCAGACACTTGGATCTCTTTTGCTTCACTTGCACTTGCTGTCAGCCACTCTTTCTTGCCAAATATGGAGCCTAGCCCAAAACAAATCACAGCTCATGTTTTGGATTCAGTGCCCCGACTAGCGTGATTTCCATGTCTCTTCAATTTCAGCCAAATGCCAAGTACACCAGCCCTATTACAAACTCCTGAAAATTGAGGTTTGTAATGGAAGTGCTGACACAGCCCTAAATATTGGCATGAGCAGCTCAGCTATAATTATGCAAGGACAGATGGGCAGGAAGATCACATGATTGTTGAACACAGAGAAAAGCTGCTCTCATTAATCATCTCATATATTTGAGAAAATGACTTTGGAAAAGGAAAGGTTAAAATGCTGAAGTACTGAAAGAAGGTGAACAGAAGACCACAGTTCATTGTAACGTTCCTATTATAGCATCCACAGCTAATGCAGAGATTAAATTTCTCTGAATAAGGACTGTGCTAAGTAGAATTGTTGTTTCCTGAGGGTCCGATTTTAAGTATTGTAGCAAAACAAAACAGAAGAAATTGGAGCCAAACTCTGAGAGAAGCTGATATGGACACCCTACTTCAGGTATCTTTTTCTAGGCTGATCATGGTTTCTAACTTTACACTGGCTTTCAGCAAGCCATTATTGTATTCGAATTAGACTAGTCACACCCTGTGACTAGTCCTTTCAAACCTGTTAGAACAAGTAGCAAATATGTAGATAGACAGATAGATAGAGGGGTGCATGTGTACACTTGTATGCGAACACAGACATACAAGCATATTTCTTGAGTTGTGTATGTACGTTCAGTCACATACACACAAACTTAGTGTATGAAGATTTACAGTGGCCTCTAAATATACATAAAAGGTCATGTATATAGAAGGTGCAAAAAAGAATCCCTCTCCCAAAATCTGAAGTTTATTAGCCCCTGTGTTTTTATACTACAGGTTTTCTGCATGAAGCTACCATGAATTACCTTGCCCTTGGTAAATCAAAAGTACTGAAAAATAAAGGAAAGAGAAAGGAAAAGAGCTTTTTAAAAAAATATTGAGTTAGTCTTTAAACAGTGGGAATTAAAATCCTGATTTCCTTCACTTCTTTCTCAATAATTTGTATTTTAAGTAACTACAATTTCTCTAAAAAATAAATACATTTTAAACTAAAAAAATACATGCATACATGTATAACATCTTTTGGAGAAGCATGTAGATGAAGAGAGTTGTATGGGTTTTAGTAAACAAATCAGAAAGCTACCATAAAAATAGGTGAGAGTGATTTCCATTTCTGACTTAGTGATTTGTTTAAGAGACCTTCACATCTGTTGCAATGGCTAGATGGTTTGTTATGGTGCGATCATGCGTGAACAGTATTAGAGAAACATTAACTTTTCAGCTTAGAAAGAAAATTAAGCTGAACCTGAGTTCACTGTTTTCTATTGCCAGTTTCACAGCCATCCTCTTTAAATGAAGGATACTGTGGTTTTGGTTTCCATGCAATCCTGCCCTCAATGGACTACCTTTTGTGTTGGGGGTGGAGCTGTGGTCATTGGCCTGGGATAGTCAATGCAATCTGGTAAGACCGAGTCTTTCATCCTAGATGATCACAATGGTTTAGACTGACAGCTAGAACCAGAAAAGATCATTAAATGCTGAAACTGAGGTGCCACCCTCTTACCTGTGAATGAATGAATGCTACTACTCAGAATACATACCCTTACACAGCCCAGTCTAAAGACAATGAGTTAATATTTCATGTGACCATATTCTCATATGAAAGAAAAGGTCATAATTATCAGAGCTGGTAATTAAACAATGGCTAAATTTGTTCGTAAATTAGACTCCTTACACACTTTTAATTTCAATGAAGTTGCACAGATATTGAAGCAAGACAGAAGGTCCTTCTCAGTTTTCAAGCGCATCTATAAAAAACATGCAGCAGTACCTAGCACTGTCATAAACAGATGAAGTTCCCAGTGCAGTTGGTGGTCAATATGCTTCTCTATACTGGAATTTTATTTGACCCTTAAATCATTACTTCTATAGATTTTTAAGTACACTTCTGTGTTAGTTTTATACCTGTTGGCAGATAGATTTCTTATGGCGCCATAGTCACAGGGTAGCCTAGAGAGGTCTGGAATATTAAATAAAATCGGCAGGCAGAAGGAATGACTCCACAACTGATAGACTGCAAAATCATTAAATAGTTGGCAACTTAGCTGTAGAATGAAAGGTACCAGCTGCTGTATGTGAAACTACATGAATCGGAGAAAGAGGTGGAGAGTAGAAGCAGAAGTTCAAGACATTCACCTGACAAAGAATCCCTTGACTCCTGTCAGTGTGTTGCTGTGTCTTAAACTGAGAGATTTCATAGTTACCACTTACTTTAGACCTTTTGCAAGAAAAGGTATCTCTGATGGTGCTGTGCAGCACAAATTGTATGGAAGAATCCAGCTGGCTGCTGCACACTGAAAAGGACAGAAAAAAACACATAAAACCAAGAAAACAACAGAATAGGCCTCATTTCTTTCAACCAGTTTCATTGCACACCAGGGTAAAAATTTGTACATGAAATCAGCAGGCTTTGGCTTGCCAGATGACTAAGCTGTGGACATGGAAATGAATTGTATGTATAGCATAATACTTTGACAGTCGTGCCTCTGGAATTCTAGTTCCATTGTCCCTAGGAAGATATGCTTGATTTAGCCATCTGTGTATGGTCTCTTTATCAATACTATTTACTGTTACACTGGGATCAATGATCCATCCAAAGATACTACATCAAAAATTGTCCTTTATGCGAAAGCTAATCAGATGGCACAGGTCTATGTGAAAGCTAATCAGATGGCAGAGGCCTCTTGCTGGATGGTTAACTCTAGGCTCAGTAAAATAAAGGCAAAAATGAAAACTAGGATGGCATGGACTTTCAGCTTGTTATTGAAAGTGTCAGCAAAAGAACAGGGAAGTCCTTAAGCAGCTTGTTTAGGATTCTGCATAGGATTGAAGAGGGGAGAAAAAAGGCTGATTTGGGCTAGAGACCAGTGCCTGGGCTGCCACTTTTATCTCAGAGGGCTACAGTGCAGTAGGGTGAAAAGGTGAAATTGGGGAGAGTTTGTCTCTTATCCTCTAAGGATCATGTCCAGAAACTGCCATGCCACAAATCCCCACGCAGAATCCTGTCAGCCATATTCAGAGCACCCTTCCAAGGTAATGCATTGGCAAAAATAGGAAATTGCAAGCATAATGTGTTTAAAATTATAAAGGTCTTTAACTTTGCCTGTAAGGGTCATACAAAAGAACATAACAAGTAAGCCAAAAAAGAAAAAAAAATCACATTGTTTTAAAAAGAACACATTTGCTTGAATAAACTTTGTAATGTTAAGCTTTATAAGTTATTCAAATAGTCAACAGACTATAAGTTTTACTGTATCATAGTATTTTTACTGAGACTAAAAGTAACTGCTACGCTTTACTGGAGATCGCTAATACACTGACAGAACACAAAAAGGCACATTTCCTCCCTGGCACAATTTATAAATATTCAAAGAACCTGTAAAGCAATTGAGTTACCTTTATCATGCAGATTAATAAAGACTAATGCTGAGATCACAGATTGGCATTTGCACCATTTCAGATGCTGAGGTCAACCAAGGTCTAAACACTGAGATGAAATAGCTTGCCTACTTGGTTATGATAAGTTTCCTGACAGATTACAGTATCCCACCAGGGATTTTTGCAGGATCTATAGTTGCAACTTACTCTCTTTAAGCTAAACATCTGGGGTTTTAAATGTTTGTGTATCACTGAAAGAGTTTGCATTCTCATTTAATAATTATATATTCAATGAGCTTTATGTTAGAGGTAGGCAGACAAACTTTCTGTATTTAGACATATACACAGAGTATTTCATGAACATGTCTATAAATGCAGGTGGTTATTACTTCATGTATAGAGTACATTATTTAATATCTAGGGCCAAATTATGATAGCCCTGTTTAGACTGAACAGTGTCGTACCCCATCAGTGGCAGTGGACAAATGAAACCACAATAGAATGGAGTTCTATTCAGATGAATAACACAAAACCCCATAGTTAGACTGTACATACAGTCAATGCCTATCTTCATTTCTAGCAGCTTGATAAGATGATCATTTGTAGGCTAGTGATGTTTTTCTTTCTATTGTAAATTCACTTTGTGCCTTTTTTATTTATTTAGGAAATTGTGAGATGCTGGTTCTACATTCAGCTCTGCTGCTGACTTTACTGTGTGCCATTGGACCAAATAATTTACTAGCACGGCCATTTTAAATGGAAATGATACAAAACCCCCACCCAACTGGACAAATTTTTTTTAATTAACCTCAAGTTGTCAAAGATTGCAGAGTACTGAAGCCAATATAGTAACATTATTTGTTTTCTAAAACATGTTTTCAAGGCTTTTTTGTTGTTGTTGTTCTATTTTCTGCTATGTTATCTAGCTAGAAACATTTTTCTTACTCTCAGCATTGGTATCAGATAATCTTCACAGACATCAGCTTTAACAGAACTAAGTGGGCAATATTCTTACATAAAGTTGAATTGTTCTCAACACTGCTAAAACAAATATTTTCCATTAATATCAAGCATGTGGGCAAGTAACATTTTCCCAGCTTTCTTCACTGGATAGATTTTGCTGTTGGAAAGGAAGAAAAAAATCTCTTTCTGCTTTTCTTTGTTACTAACTTCCTGCCTCTTCTCCCTTCTCACTATTACAAAATTCTTCTGTGAACCTGAATTTTTTCCTTCCTGTCAGGACTCCTATTAGTTATGTCATCTGAACATTAGGATATTTACAACACATTCCAAAACTTTATTCTGTTTTGTGTCTTGTATGGGGCACATAACCCAACAAGGGTGATGAGTATGTGGGTGCACATGCATACAGAAAAGTCTTTCAAAAGAATCTAAATGTATTCACTACTAATTAGTTTAAGGAAGTTCCTTCTTAAAGAGTCTTATGAATCTAACTGTCAGAAGTTGAAGTGTCAGCTTGAGAACAAAGCCATGGAATGAATAATGACAAATACTTGACTATGAGTTTTATAAAATATTGACTATGGGGTACAAACTATTTATTAAGATTGCCTAAGGTCGAAAAGGTAGATATTCACTATGGTACACATTTTCAAGAAGGACTTAAAGCAAGGTTTAAGAAACACAGACTAGAAATTCTGAGTTCTATACAGGTCACATTAGTAGGAATTGCATAAAAACAGGGTCAGCAAATGCACACAGAAACTCTATAATGGAAAATGGGGATTCTATAATGACTATAACAGCAAAGGGAAAAGAAAACTGTGAAAAAAAATGCTTTACAACTCCACTGGACTTCTTTGAAGTCTGATTATAAAGTAAAAAAAAAGTAATTAATTTGCTCAATGGATTGGCAACCTCATGTAGTTCTTTTCTCACAATCTCAAAATAAAATGATAAATCTAGATAAAGTTTCAAATAAGGATGACTGGATCATTAGAGTTGTGTGGCAACTTCTAGATATGGAGAGGTTAAACATAAAACTCTTCAAACTGGGAAAATACAAGAGTGAGAGACAACAGGAGATAAATCTATAGAATCAAGGAAGGTGAACAGAGAATAATTAATTTCTATTTTGCATAAAAGGGAAACAGGGACACCTATTGAAATTGCCATGCAAACAGGCTTAAAACAAACAAAAAGATAGTTTTTCATAAACTCAAATATTGTATCACAGAACATATTGACATAAATCGCATTGCATGACAGAACTTTTTATAAACGGGCTTAAAGTAATTAGACAAAGTAATGGAAGAATGGTTCAGGAAAATTTGATAAATATGATGACAGAAATTTAACCTGTGTTAGAAGAAGCTGGGCTGATAATGAATTTCAATTTTTCCTAGAAAGAAAATTTTTGTTCTTTGCTTTCCCTGTTCTTATTTTTGTTTCTTCATCATTTTCTGCTGGTCATGACCTGTGGTGAACTCAGGGAGACTGTTCTTAAGGTATGTCTGCTTGTTTCTGTACACGGCTGTAAAATATATCCTTGAATCTGGTCCAAATCTTTATTTTTTTAAAATGAAAAATAGCAATGTGAATTTGTTCCTGCCAATTCTCTGAATTACTTCAGATGTGTTTTTGGATGGAGGCTGAATTCAGCCTGTGGTATAGGAATCTGCACTCTCTTGATTGCTGTTCCTATTAACATTTTAATGTTTAATGACACAGTCACCCCATCTGTCACATATTTCTTGCCCACTTTTATACTATTCTTCTCTTAGTCCACCTTATGGAGTAATGTGAACAAATTGCTACAGGACTAGACATTTTTAAGCCTTTTTATCGGGTCGTATCACTCTTAAGCGCTTTCTACACAAATAATCTATTTCTTAAATGCATTACTCCATGAAAAATAAATGTATTTTTAGAACAATAGCATAAATTATGAAGGGGTAGAGAAGGAGTTCAAAACTTTTCCCTTTAACTATTTCATCATTATGTAGATATCAGTGTTAACATTAAAATGTTTTAACCTAACAGTGTAAGAAGACAGATAGCTGATGAGAATACATTTTTCCATATGAGTTGTCATCAGAATACAATGCAGGTAGAAAAGAATTACACTCTTTTCTTCTTTTTTAAGGAAATTGTGTGTGACAGAGCATACTCTAGTGCTAAATTCTGCCCTGAGTCATAATGATATACAACTATTCATTAAACATTTACTCTGCATTCACATAGGAACAGTGTTGCAAATTAAAACTTATGTTATTTGAATACATCTCTGAAAGTCTTATGAATTTAAAATATTTAAAAATGCCTTTTTCTATATTTTTTAAGAGGTGTGTGATATGATCTTTTTTGGAATTAAATAGGCATGATGACAAAAATGTTCTTTGGAAGGCCATTCTAAAGCTGTGAATGTAAATAGCTCTACACTGTGAATTATTTTTGTATTGTTTTATACTTTACATAATGTTGTTTGTATTTTTGTATTGAGGACATCTTCCCCTCAGATATCTCCATTCATGGAATGAGCCCAAGGCTTTTCCAATGTGCATCTCAATATATTTGACTACTAAGTGCTTCTACATTAAGAATATAAAATAATTAGAAGATAGTGAACAAATTTAAAAAACCATCAGGAAGTATATTTATCACAGATAATCTGAGCAAGTGATTTACAGGATTTTTAAAGACCTTTCTTTATCCTTCAAGAGTTGTCTAAATACAAATCTGTATCTTTTCAGAACTCTATTGTTTTCACAAGTGTAGCTGACACAACTTTATTCCAAGATCATGCAAAATATGTATTACAAACACAGATTATTAAAATTGAGTAGAAACATCAGCATTTGTACCATATAAAATATGTAACCAATTTATGTAAATAACCAAAACAGGATCTTATCAATTGTAATTCTATTATGCTTTCTGCTTTTGTTTTTGCTGTTCATTAATTTTGTAGTATTTTCTACACTATTTTTAGACGAACATTTCACTTATTGAACCTGTTTTCTCATTTTTACTAGTTTTATTAAGGAGTAAATATTTTTATTAGATCAACATAAAACAAGTTCATGATTTTTTGGAGAAAAAATGTTAACTAAACTTGATATAACCTTTAAAAAAAGGGAGAGAGAGAACAGTTCATATGAACGACATCTTCTGGGATACGTTTGGCAATCTGTAAACACTTGGTAGTTATACTGTGAATGTTTATTTATATAAAATTGTATGTATGACTTGCCACCATCAATCTGTGCTCCTACAATCAAATCAAACATATTTAGCTGACAGGCTCCTGGAGGTAAATACAGTGTCTATAGGTTGAAGCTTGAAATAAAAGAATTTATTCTAATCACATTTGAAAGATTGTTAGTTTTGCTAGGAAAGAAAGGTCTCTTCCTACCTAATCCTGAATTATTATACCAATTTCTCTGTCTTTCCTCAGTAACATATCAGACTTCTCCTGGCTTTGAAATAGCTTCGAGTTTTGTTTATGTCTTCTTGACAGGACCCTCATCTTTCTTTAGATGCCCAGTACATGGACTTTGTCGAGTTAAGCTGATGACATGACCTCACTGGCCAGAAATTCACTATTAAAGAAAAAGAAATGTTTTCACCTGGAAATGCTCTCACCTGGAGCAGACCAGGGTCCAATGTCAAAAAATTCAGTTGAATTATTTATAGTGGAAACAAATTATCAAAGTAGAAATCTCTTTCAAAGATGTTATAGTACCTACCCGTTAATGGAGACTTTTGGCACTATTTACACATTGAATAGCTGTCTTCTAGTTCCAAACCTGTTTGCACTTGCAAAAACATATGCTTATTTTAATGCCACTTCTTGTTTTTCTTTCCTGTGGATGAATTAGCTTTCTAATGGATTAACACTTTTAATTCAAAAAGTATATATTTAGAGGAGTGGTGTTTGAAATGGTAATGACAGGAATCAAATCTTTCTCTCTGCTTGTAAGATACCACTTATGGTAGCTACAACTTTATTTTAAATCAACCAACATTGCCACCAGCATATTCTTTTGGTGTAAGGAAGTGCATTTCCATGTTATCTTCTGGCTTTATTCTCTATATGATTTTTAACCTCTTTTTTAAGTTGGTCTGATGACCTCAATGACTTATGTTACCACTGTATATTTGCAGGGACTGATTTCTGTCATTGCTTTGTCATTGGTTGTCAATTCATGAAAACCAATGGGTGGATCTTTTCCAACTTTGTAGAGACAAAGTTTTTTCATTTAATCACCAAATCCGATCATAGCCATATTCCACGTAGACTGAATCATAGATCTTATCTATATGAAATATTGAAACATGAGGGTTTGTAGTTTAAAAAGGTCTATTTCTAGAAGTGCTATCATTTTTTTCTGTTAATATTTGGGTAATTCAGTTATTTATCCAAGATTTTTTATGCCTTTGTGGTGTCTTGATACAACTGAAGGGACAGGTTTTCTCCCTGATAGACAGATAGGTAAACTTTTCTGAACTCCAAGGATTCAAGTCTTTTCTGAAACAGTTTTATTTTTTCAAAGCTAATTAGAATTATTTTCTTTCTCATTTCTGTACTTTGCATGCAAGGTGTTTTGCACCAGGATGTAACAGTCCATTATGATCCCAGTAAGAAAGGCACCTAAGAGTCTGTAAGGTGACACTTAAAATGCTATTTACTAGAGCTAACGCTATGAGAAGAGAATAACGCAGATAATCGTACATCCCTTTAAGTGGTGGGAGCGCTGGGCAGTGTACCATCAAACAGGACTCCCACTCACATGCAGCACACCATGCAGACTTCATCCATAGCAGAGATTCTCCCTCATGGTC
Organism: Aquila chrysaetos chrysaetos; assembly: GCF_900496995.4. NCBI lineage: Eukaryota > Metazoa > Chordata > Aves > Accipitriformes > Accipitridae > Aquila > Aquila chrysaetos. The sequence continues at coordinate 69,553,181 of NC_044030.1, forward strand.
TTTCAAGCTATTATATGATTTCATTACAAGGAAACAGCTCTATTGATCATGTCTACACTCAAAAATGATGTTCACTTGAGAACTTCTTGCTGCGCTGTTAGATAAAGGCAAGGCCAGGCAGGTGGTGTAATTGCTGGTATGGAGGAGAAGCTGCCCACAGTCCTCCTGTACAATGAGCTGGCTGAGGTTATCCTGCAGCCAAGGGATTTGTGCAGCACAGCACCAGTCTGAAGGCCACGCTGGACATGTGCCTGCTGAGGGTGACTGTTATCTGAATCACTGACTCCTTGATGCACAGTGGACTTGTGGTCAGGCTCACAACACAGGGGCAGTAATGATTCCAGAGGAGCAGAAGACAACACTGGGTTCTCTTCACATTGAGCAAGGCAGCAATTATCTTGGTCATTTACCTGAATGAAATATACAGACCATGAACAATAAATCAGGAAAAGATCCCAAATGAACAAAGATTAGCATAGTTAAAAAAATAAAGTTAATTGGCAATGGAAGAAGGCAGAAACCATGGGAAGGTGTAAGAGAAAACTGTTATAATTCTGATCCTAGGTAACCATAAGTAAACTGGTCACAGAAGACTGTTTTTTTCAACACAGATTGTAGGAATGAGGAAACAGGACAAAAGAGTTTTTTGTTGTTGGGCTAAGACAAAAGGACAGAGGATCAATTGAGAATTTATCCTAATTTTTTTTTTTTAAATGGCTAAAGCTGGTAAATTGGAAATTGTGAGCAAAAACTGGAAACCCATGAGAACCTGGAAGCAGATGTCAGTTGTTCTTTCTAAATTTATTCAGGGTTTTGGGAGGTTACAGTGATGCTACTTAAGGAATGATAGAAGACCTGGTTACATTAATTCATTTCTAGTATGAACTGCTTTGCCTAGAGAAAAAACAGGGGCTGGCTGCAGACTTGCAGCACTGGTTTTTTATTTCTGTGTAATGTTTGGCAGCACCACTGTTCTATCTAAGTTAGATAATTATGCTGTGATCATAGGATATCACAGAATTTCAAATACAATTGCTATTACTTAATTCTTTCTCTAGGATTCTTTTCTTATTTTAAGAAGAGACAAAAAAAAAAAGGTGGAAAAAACCTGTTAATTAAGATAATTTAATATGGTGGACTGGAATACACAGCATTTTCTTGGTTATTTTTGATGGGTTTATTATTCTTGGAAATATCTGTGCTGTTAAGCTCATTTACGTTGTAAGTTTACATTTTGAATGCTCATTTGAATGCAGTCAGTTAAAGCATTAATGATTGAGAGCTGCATCCTTTTAAACCCTCTACCTGTTAACTTTAAGCTTTGGCTTCCAAGGACAAATTTCATGGTAAAACATAATGAAAAGTGTAGGAGCATGAGAACTGTCCAATGTAAACAGTAATGCACTTGTACTCCACTGGTTTGCTTTTCCTATGACTCTACCTAGAAGGTGGCCACACTGTCAGCTTCTCAAACAGGTACTCGCTTCGGGCAGGAAGCTACCTTCCTGCCCCAAGAGGGTCCTTCTCCCTTTGATTACCATTACAGGAATGTCAGAAACATGTTTTCCTGGGATGCTAAGTCAGTCTGCTGAGGTGGAGGTAAAAGAGAAAGATATGCCCTTAACGTGTATTTGTGGCAGGTACACCCGCCCCGACAGAGACCGAAACTTCTCTGGGCAAGAAGGAGAGGAAAAAAACCTAAACCCAAGAGGCCGCATGTTGAAAAATGAACTGACCAATCTGACACGTGCCAGGTACACACACCTTTTGGCCAATGGGGATTAAAATGACCAGAGATCAGATTTGACAAGGGTATAAACTGGGCCCCGCCGTAGGACATTTGAGTCAGTCTTTCTCGGAGCAGCAGGTCTGCAGTCGGGGACTCGCCCTTGGGTCAGGACGTGGCCCTAGGTAATTCCTGTGGGTTGAGAGCCCTCATCTTTTAAGTGAGTGATATGCGCATTTGAGTCATCATTTTTAATCTTAAGAATTCTCAAGTTGGCTGTGTAGTACTCATTCCCCTTACATAATTGAGCCTGTGGTTCACTAATGTTATTGGAGTTTTAACTAACTTTTTACTGATGAATAAATCTGACTTTTAACACCTGTTGAATTGATTCTGTGAGCCTCCATAATAGTATTGCCCTTAGATGAGCATCTACCACACTGGATCTCTTTTGTCTTTGAAAAGAAGATTATCTTCTCAGCACACTTCAGTTGGGACGCTGTCACAGTTTGAGATTAAAATGATGGTGTGTGACTAAATGGGCCCAGACACCAGAGACGCTTAGTCACAAGTATATTTGATGTTAATGAGCCACACAACCTTCCTGCTCCATGGGAGACATGGCACAGCCAAGGAGAGAAGTTTGGGGCCAACATGGCAGCCCCACCTGGTAGCATGCAGGCTACAGGGCCTCCCACACACACCACTAGCCCTCACACGCTCCAGCAGCCCCAGAACTTACAAGACTGGGTGAAGAATACCAAGTTCTGGTTGGCTTAAATCCTACAGACTCTGCTGGGTTGCCTGTTGCTGCACGGCCATACGCAGCTTGACCTGCTGGAAGGTTTTCCACGTGTTAGTTGTTAGTTGAAGGCACCTGCACCATGTTGCAGACAATTAAGTGGAAAACATCAGCCACCTTTCTGCCTTTCATCACCAGCCTAGGAGCAGTGGTGTATCAGGACATACATATAGCTTTAAACATCTATAGCCTCTGTGGGGAAACTTGGTCGCAGGAATGGTGGATGTTGCTGCTACTGACTCATTACATCTTACATACCAAGTTCAGCTCAGAACGATATAGGTGGCAAGGATATTAAACCACAGCTGACAGTGAAAACACCTATGCTGTGACATACACTGTAGTTGTAAAATATTGTTGTTGAGGAACCTACAGAATATTGTAGATTTTAATAATGGGAAACAAATGTAGAGATTGATGATGAGATAATGATTAGTTGCTGCTTGTATAATCTCATTATAAGGATCATTGTCTTACTGATTAATAAAACCTTCATACTCTGCCAGCAATGCAATTAAGGTAATCATTAGAAAGACACTCTGGAAAATAACCACAGCTGATAAATTTCACTTTTTTTTACAAAACGGCAACATTAAAAGAAGCAGCAGTTTTTGTGATGTTCTTTCATGTTTTTCACCTATCTCTTTTGCGCCAAAAAGGAGAAGACAGTAGCAAAAATGTTTGAACTGATATCTGGCCAAATTTAGAGCAAATGTTACTCTAACACATGTTGCCAGATATTCTCTAGTTTTAGGCATGCAATCAAAACTCTGTTTTTCTACCACTGAATGTATCTTTTTTGAAGCTTCCCACTGAAGGTGTACAATCACTCTTTTGTAGGATGTCAAAGTTGCATAACAGAGTGAATATTCTCCAGAATACATACATGGTATTCTCACCTTGTGAACTATTAGAAATGAGTATTGTGCTCCTAATTAAAGCTGTCTGAGGTATTTTTTTCTGAATAAAGAATAAAGAATAATCTTTGACGTGTTGAAAGAGAAAGGAAGAAAACAAATATTGTCATCAAACTGGCACCCAAGACAGCAGTGCAATCCTGAGAGTTTGATCAATCTGGATGCTTAATAGAAAGTTGTCTTAGAGCAGTAGCTTTAGTGCAGCCTAACAGAAAGAAGGATCACTGCTAGGAGTAGCTCCTGGAAATAAAAGGAGGAAAAACCAGCAGAGGGTGTAGTAAATTGAGAGAGTATCATTCACAGGAGGAAGAATGACAGGACATAGACTCTCCATTTCAGATTGTCCTTAATCATGATGGGTTTCACAATTTCTGTTGCTTTATTTATTTAGCCCCATATTTCAAAGGCTTAAAGAGTCAAGTAGCAAAAATGATGACTGCAAAAATTACTAGCACAATATGTACCCACTGAATATTTACGTGTAATGAAAAATAATAATAGAACTAAAGAAAAATGAGTAAAGTATGAACAACTGTCTGGGTGCAAAAAAGGATGACATATTCAAGACTCTTTACTTGAAAATCAAGTTCTAGGTAGCTTCATTGGAAGTATATTGAGCAGCTACACATTATGGATAAGACTTCTTATTCTCTTTGAAACTCTTGTTCTGAAGATACATAGTCTGTGGGACTCACCTCTCATCTGCATTTAGTTGTCCTTATGTACAAGATGACATGTGAGCCAGTTGCCTAATTTTCTGTTACAGTCAGGGAACCCTGGTTAGTACAGTCAACGGGGTTCAGTGGGGCCACATTTTTTGGGGAAGAAGCAAGAATGGAAGATAATTATGTAGAGGGTACAATACCTGAGGCATGGGCTCACACTGTGGAGCCTAACATGTAGGAAAATAGTTCAGGGAGAACTAAAAAGGCCGGGCACAAGTAACATTCAGTCTGAGAGACATTGTGATGCATTGTGCAGTATTTTGCTCAAGCTATTCAGCCTTATCAACCAGCAGGGCACATTAGCTTTACCACAGTGCCAATTAGATGGCCTCCAAAGTGAAGTTTTTTAAAGGTGGTCAAGTTGGATCTTTGTACTAGCTTCCATGTTCTTCTGCTGCTGAGAATTTTGTCCTACATAAAATAATCTCAGCCTGTACTAGCACAAGCAGACATGGCCAAGTATATGCATGCTAACAATGTGTCCCTCTCACACACTCGGTTTCAAAACCAAAAGGGAAGTAGTTTGCTGAACTTCACAGAGCAAATAAATTGCTAGAAAAGCATAGTACATGAGACCATAGATTATTTCCTTCTTGCTGTAACCAACAGATAGTTTCCATGTCTTGAATTTACTGAGGCTTCTTAGAGCACACACAAATCAGTAGTTCAAAAGTGCTGTTTGGAGAAAGGCATTAAGAGACTCTACATCTTTGGCTTCTTTGTGCTTCATTTCTTTCTTACATCTCTCCCACTTTGTAGGGGAAAACAACATGATTAAGCAAGTATAACTGCCCCTAAATTACTGATTTTGTTCAATATGTTTGATTGTCCTGTAGTAGCTGGTATATTACTGCTAAAGCTGGTGTCTCAAGGGAGAGTTCTAAAACTAAGAACAAGTGGGCATCACTGAAGTCCATAAAGTTATTACCCTGTCACTATATTCAAAGTCTTTCAAAGAACAAGGAAAAACTACCAAAGGCAGAGAAGGAAAGTAGTTTAAAATATAAATTAAGAATCCTTTTTTGGTGAGACTGTCATCATTGATACTACCCCAGTAAGGAAAATTCTCTGAAGTTATATCATGATTAGCAGAAAAATAATAATCTTTAACTTCCATGCATCTAAAACATGTAATTCAAAAAATCTAAATGTTACAAATTATATTCCTTTTCTATAACAGCCTTGTCGTGGTTTAACCCCAGCCAGCAACTAAGCACCACGGAGCCGCTCACTCACTCTTCCCCCACCCAGTGGGATGGGGCAGAAAATCAGAAAAAGAAGTAAAACTCGTGGGTTGAGATAAGAACAGTTTAATAGAACAGAAAAGAAGAAACTAATAATGATAATGATAACACTAATAAAATGACAACAGTAATAATAAAAGGATTGGAATGTACAAATGATGCGCAGTGCAATTGCTCACCACCCACCGACCGACATCCAGCTAGTCCCCAGGCGGCGATTCCCCGCCCCCACTTCCCAGTTCCTAAACTAGATGTGGCATCACACGGTATGGAATACCCCGTTGGCCAGTTTGGGTCAGGTGCCCTGACTGTGTCCTGTGCCAACTCCTTGTGCCCCTCCAGCTTTCTCGCTGGCTGGGCATGAGAAGCTGAAAAATCCTTGACTTTAGTCTAAACACTACTTAGCAACAACTGAAAACATCAGTGTGTTATCAACATTCTTCTCATACTGAACTCAAAACATAGCACCGTACCAGCTACTAGGAAGACAGTTAACTATCCCAGCTGAAACTAGGACAGGCCTAAAAAATTCACTGTAATGATCCTGAGTCTGTAGCATACTTCCTTGATGCCCCTGATGACTTTAAAGTGAGGTGATCCTTAGTCTTCAGCAGGCATCTCTGTGAAAATGCAAAACAGTAAAAAAATGTGTTTTATCAATGCAAATTTACCTCTTATTCATGCAAACACACCATGTGAAAACATAACATTATTTACTAAAATTATTTTCATGTATACACAAAATGGTATCTGTTCACACTTACTCTGCCTTACGTCTGTATCAATAAATAAACTTCTCAGGAAGATAATTGTCACGGCTTTTCTCCACACTGACATTTTACAAAATGGCAGAAAATGGATGAAAACAGAACCAGATATTTGGAACTCCTGAAAAGCTTGTATCTAGTAACTTTTCCATTAGAGATGCTTCTTACCTATTTTAAAATAATCAGTGGGCAAGAAGTACTCATACATATTCCTTCAGTATAGACAACAACTAGAGGCTTTGAGTTGGTGAACTAAGTTTGGCCTATGATTTATCGTAAATATTAATTACATTTATTTCTCTTTCTGGATAACTTCACCGTAATATCTAAACATTAGCAATAACAACAGCAATTTTTAGCAGGATTTTATTAGGAAATAAAAGGTCAAACACAATACCTTTCCTTTCTTTGTCACTATAGACGCTCTCAACTCTTTTCCCAACTCTGTGGTTTTCGTTCAAGCTATGCATATTACATTGGACTACTCAGAGGAACAACTGCTTATGAAAATTTTGAGGTCTGAAGGGAATTAATTGTTTTTAGAAACATGTAAACATGGGAATTCATTAGAAATTATTCCATATTTTCAATTTTCATTGGTCTTTCTTGAAGTTCTATGCTTGAGAATATCAGGTCTCATTTAAAAAGAACCAAACCAGTGAAAGAATCAGACTTAAAGCTCTCATATTTCTGAGCAAATCTTCAAGAAGGAAGGAAGGAAAAAGGAAACCATCAATTCCAAGCACTGGAAAGGACAGAAAGTTGATTAAAAGAAAATGAAAAACATTATTTTAGAATATCCAGATTTGTAATCAATTAATGTGAATTTGTGAACCAGACTCATAGTATGCATAACATGAACCCAGACATATGGAGTGAGTTCTATACTCTCCACTGAGGCTTGAGAAAGTTTAATGGGTTAGGTCTTTTTAAGGTGTTTAAGGAGAAGTTACTTGCAACTATATACTCTGTTTTCCATAGCAGTCATCACCTAGAAAGAATTTAAATTATTGGTTTTGGTGAACACAGTTTTTCTATTGTCAGGACTAAACTTCATCATGTCACTCTGGGTGAATTGTTTGACATTCTTGTACCACAGTAAGCTGAAAATCAGCATACAACTCATGCAGAACCAAATGAATTAATATATTTGACTATAATAATATTCATTAAAGCTGGGTAACTTAAGTGGGAAGAGTTTTGGATAGCACCATATTGCAAAAAAAGGATTTCTTTGAGGTTTTAAACTTCCATAGCCTAAGATGTCAGAAAATTATTATTATGCATAACAGAAAAAATCCCAATGTATTCAAGTTTGGCAGTGCATTACTGTGATTTTTAAACGATATTTATCCATTACAACTTTGTCATCAAATATAGCCTGTGGCCTATAGTTATCGTCACTGTGCATTTACATTTCAATTGGAAAAAAAGCCACTTTCTTTTTGTCTTCTCTGATTAACATTTTGAAGCTCTGTAATTTTCTTGCTGCTCATAGAAACAAAGCACCCAGGCTCACAGAGAAAACCCATTCAGCAAGATATAAATATTTGCTATTCAGAAAATGCCAATGAGGGTTTAGTTATTTTAAACTAAAAAAAGAAAATTACTAATAATGATTAGTTTCAGCTAATGAAATGCTTTTATGCAAATATGTGAACCCTAAATATGACCTGGAAACAAAAGACTGCTTAGCAGTTACTATTAAGCAATACATTAGGAGATCAATTAAACAGAACTCTTTCTAATGAATAAGCTGTACAAGAGTTGCTATGGAAACCTGGAAAGAGAAAGCCCTAGAATGCTAACTTGTAATTTTAAGAACATGAATTATTAGAGATCTGGTAGTGGCTGGCTGGAGAGTCATATACCAAAGTTAAAAAGTGTCTCACAAACACTCCCTCAAAAAAAGAGAAGGGAAGTAAAGGAACGGAGCCATGATATTCATACCCAAGAATGACTTACCAAAAAATTATAAATAGAATATTGTATCTGAATTGGTACTTATGAGTATATCAATCCAAAGTGGACCATCAGAGGGAGCCAGAAATTGTAGTTTCTCAATGGAAGATCATTAATGATAGTCTAGGGAACACTGAGAGTGAATAGACACTTCCTCCCAAAAGAAAAGACAGAGACACAATGGTTGAAGAAAGGTTATCAGTACTCTTGGGTTCTTCAACATGCCTATGGCATTTCTCTATTTTTAAAAGATGTATTATGGACTATTAAAAGAGAGCAGATCCAAACAATGAATGAAATAACTTGAAAAGTTGAGATGGGAGAACATGAGGGCCAAATAATTTCATTCAGAAAATTGAATGTATTTAAACACAAATGACTTTTATTTTAAAACACAAAGAAAAAAATGCCAAGTTTCTGAGATAAAAGATTTTTTTCAAAATAATCTCAGTTACTGCTGTTTTCCCTTGGTGTATGTCTTAAGTAGAAATTAAGATCATATTTCTTTTCTTTGACTTCAAGATGCTATAACAGCAATGGTCCTCTAAGTCTGATGATGTGGAAAAAAACTTAAGGTTTTCCCACTAAATTTAGTGGCAAGATAGTGAAATCTTTCCCTACTAGGCTTAGATTTGGAACAATAAATATTCTTTTGTTAGGCCGATACAGTTCTAAATGATTAATCAGAAGTTGGAAACCTACTGTTTCTCTGAGGCTGTGTCTACATAGAATTTTAAAAAGCAGAAGGAACGTGTGCTGGTGTCTGCATTGAGTGGACAGAGTAGCATGGAAAAACTTGGGCTTAGGGAATTCTACAAGAACTCTAGAGCTGAAACTCAGATCTTAGCTGCCCCTGCTACTTAACCCAAAGACCTATATAATTGCTTTGTGGATGTGAAGGCCATGCCATGTCACACTCTGAAATTCCCACCTATGAACGTATTCACAAAAAGTGACTGCAGGTCATTCAGCATTGCTTTCTGCAAAAGTAGCTAGCATTTATGGATGGTAGTAGTGCTAGAAGACAAACCAGAAGACAAACCACAAATACTCTGAACACAGTGATGTGGATCTTGGTCCAGACAACAGAAGAAATAGTTTGATTTTATCTCTATTACAACCCTGTTTTTTCACTGAAAAACTGAAATAAAAATATATGCACAAGCAGTTAAGAGTAATTACAGTATTTTTAAGAGCTGAGGATGAACTCAGCCTCTGCTTCATTTTTCAGTACCAGCAGAAGGCAGATAATTGGTATATTTCACAGACATTTGTGAAATGTAAAAAGTTGCTGTTTGATTTACTATCCCAAGTTCAACAAAAGATTTTCTTAATTAATCTATAAACCATCTCAAAAGTTGCATTGCTAATCCTACTGGACAATGACTGCCTTTTTGCTGTTCAGAATTATGTAGTATCGTTTAAAGAAGTAGACTTTTAAAATAGTGCCTCTACCAGTTTAGGAGTACTACCTAGGTAATATAATGGTATGTTAGAGGTGACAATTACATTGCTGTTAAATACTGACTTTATAAAATGATTACACATATTTTTGTTTGGAATCCAGGAGCATAACATATACCAGACACCCCAGTCTTTAGAAAGACTAGAATGGGCTATGGGAAAGTTTCATATTGACCAAAGACTTCAGATTCATATTATGTCCTATGACATTCTACTTTTCTTTAAGGTAATTCAAAGAAATAACATTAGGTTTCTATCTAAAGAATGTTTGTCTATGATACTTAATTTAAAAATATATGTAATGGAAAAGAAAAATATTGTTATCAGACTTTCTAAGGACTGGATGATTTAAACAAAACTTTTAGGAGAGATGTTATTCAGTAGATTATAATGGTTGCATTTATTCCTGTCTTTTCACATGTCTGAAGGAGATCACACAATACATAATCTCACAGAAAGCAGTGTTTACAATGACACATTATCTTCCTGAACTCCTTTCATACTGCACTGACAATTTCTACTTTCAACAGAACAGATTTCTTCATGTCTACAGCCACTGGAATTATTCTCTGATATTATGATAAATGTTATATTTATTGTAGTTGAGTGTATACTAGCACAGAAATCCCTCTACACAGGTGGAAATACAGTTTATCAGATAGTATAAGGACAAGATTCATAGACTGGCCTCTTTCAATGCAGTTTTCCCAAAATTTAAGAGTTGGTATCTAAGAGGTTGGTATCTTAGTCATGTGAATCTGTAAAATTTGGCTAAATGTCCTAGTAAATTGCAGAGAAAACTTATATCTTGGATACTCCCTGCCTTCTTTCTGAATAGAAATAGGAATTTCTTCTATTTGTATCTTTACTGGGAGTTATCTGTTGAGATTACTGGGGATGATTCAATCTAGTTTTCATGAAGTGGTGTAGAATGACCCATGGTGTTCAGTAGAAACAGGGAATGCAAACATGGATGTACAGTGAGTATGAAAAAAAAAAGGCACAAAGATAAATTAATGCTCAAGATGAACTCCTGGTGGAGCTTAGCTACACCTGACATAAACTCAGCAATACTGTAAATAAGAACAATGCTGTAAGTGATTGCTCTTGGCTGCCTGTGAAATGTTATTGTTTGGCATTATTATGTTTCTTCAGTGACACTGCTAAGCAGCCTTGGAGCACGTGCCAAAATATGTCACTAGATCTTCTCGGTAGTGACCGGCAGGACTCAGTAATAGGTTAAAAAGTCCACACAAATGGGGTTATGAGTTAGATACTCCTAACTGCAAAGCACAAATTGTGGTGGGAGGAGAAAAGTCCACCACTCCACACTCTAGCACCTCACTGAGGCACGACTCCCTGGTAGAGCAGCTTGTGCTCCTCTCAAAGGATCACAGCAGGAAGCTTTGTGTAAGCAACTGACTTTAGTCATTAGTGGCAGTGTCAGAAGTAGAGCTGATGAGGAATTTTCCAGTGAAACAGGTTTTAAAAAATTCATAAATTCATCAAAACAGAAACCTTTCTGTGAAAGAATTGTTCCTTGACAGATTTCTGAAATAAAAATGAAAGGAAAAAAACCTTCCTTGGTATTGAATACCATTTTCTAAGCAATGTATGTTATGATATCACAATGACTTTTTCTTTGAAAATATAAGATATAATTTTAAAATGTTTAGTCTCTTTCAAATATTGACAAAAATTATTGACAAATTTTTTTAAAAAATTCAACCCTTTATAAATAATTTATACATATGACCCTGATTTTCAAAAATCGTGAATATTTTACAATGGTAGAAAAGACCTTTCCACTTCAATTTTAGTGAACAGTCATCTCCTAACTGTTTCTTCTTAAAAGCCTTAAAAGCCAATCTCAAACAGTTTTCTACAAATTCTACTGTTATACAAAGAAAGTCCATGTTGGTATTATTTCTTCTCTTTCATGGGGCTTTTTTACTAGCAGAGAACTTGGCCTTTAATTCTAGCCCTACACCATTATCATAGGAAGACCGGCACTCACATTTACCCGTGCAAATCTGTGAGGAAGAGCTTATTCCTTAGCTTGACCAGAGATTTAGTTGTCTAAATGAAGTTACCTGACCCTCAAAAATCTAGGCTCAGATTTTGATCAACTGTTTGAATCATTACATTCACTGGTATTTACCTTAAGGTTTTCTTTCCTCCTAGATATTAAAAAATAATAATAAAAGAACGCCAAATGTCCCAGGAATGAAAGTCCTACAGCAAGAGTTGTAATGGCTATGAACTAGGAGCAGTGACCATAGTAAGCTCTCTTCTTTTCTAAAATTTCTTTAATTATCATGGTCTCCACCTTCCCACTGACTCTGTGCACTCAGAAGGAGTAATATGAGTAGATCTTTAAGAACAAACCCACGATTAATACATGTAATTTTGCCTAGTGACACAGCTCTTTTTGCTTGAGCCAAACTGTGGTAAATGAATTATTTTAGCATTATGTCTGTGGTGACCATAGGGTGAGATATAAGATTTAAAAAAAAAAAAAAAAAAAAAGGCATACACCAAGTAACAGAGAAAGGATTAATGATTCATGAAACAGAAAGAAAATAGAAAAAAATTGTTTTGCTTCACTTTTTTCTGAATATTTTAAAGCCACTAATGAAAGTTATGTATTTCCTATTTACTGAAAATTATTCCTTCTGAGACTCAAGCTGTCAGCCAACCATGATTTCTGTTTAGTAGATGCAGTACACTGCAGTAGGTGTATCATTATAGCTTGACATTTTTTTCTAAATGTGGAAATGTCATATTTAATGACACAACAAAGTCAGAAATGCTGAATGAGTTGAAATAAAAATGAGGCATTCAGTTGATTAATTAAAGGGTAGGCTAAATGCATCTATATAAAATCACACCTTTTTATGGCTCTGTCTTTGGCATTCTGAGTGCAAGCTTGCATGTGTACGCTTTGTCTGAGAAGAGAAGAAAATCACGGGAAGGGTATACTGTTTACCGTCATAGTAAAACTGAAGTTTTTCATAGTGTTTTTCTCCTACTGGCTTATTTTTTCCTGGTTTTAGCAGGTCGGGGTGCCAATTCAATAATTACTGTTGTTTTGAAACAGTGTCCTGATGTCATTTAATTAAAGACTGGGCAATCTTTTCTCTTTTTGCCTGTTTTTATCTCAATTTATTTCTTAGCCATAGCACCCTACCATAAAAAGAAAAAAAAGAAACATATTTGATACCTGTAGAAGGCAAAAGGAACCTGCTAAGGAGATGCTGTGTGTGCTTGCTGGAATTTTTAGCGGCTTTGGGAGGAAAGAGTGTAACCCGATCGAGAGTAAACACAATAATGATAACAGTTTTGCCACGGCTGCTGGCGCTAAGGTATTGATTCTGTACTACCAGGACTGTTTGAAGTCACCTATGAGCATTCAGGAAGGAAAAAAAACCCCAACAATTATTGACAGCTTTCACCAGACGTACAATGCATGGTGGCAAAGACATGAAGAAGTGGTCTTTCTCTGTTATTTGGGTGTCAGACAGTAACCTGACACAGGAGCCAGTACAGCTGCCTTCATTTAATGCCCTTCAAATTTCATGAAATGTGATAAATAATTGAGGATCTGTGTTAGCTTTAAAAAAGTTAACCCTTTCCATACAAATTTCCATTGGCTTTTTCACCCAAAACCGCAATGAAATTCAGCCTTTGTGATAACTGTGTTACACCAGAAGAAGTTGTACAAACCCTTCTAATGTCCTCTGAGAGAAAGTATTGTTCAAAAACATGCTGACAAGCGTCTCTCCCAAGGCTGAATTATATGCAAGATAACTTTCTTGTCCAGTGTTCATCTTTTTGAGAAGCCTAGGAGTTCTGAAAGGGATTAGGATACTTGACTTGTTTATGTTAATAAAGTTCTTTTTACTGCTTCTAGTATAAATTTTACTGTCAGGCATACACCTATAATTTTACATTTCTCAGAAAATGTTTTGTCAGGAGATCTTGAGATTTTATTTATGAACTACTTTCCACAGAGGAGTTAAATCTCACTGATATGCCCTGCCTCTCAGGATGCCATTAACTCTGTGACACTTCACAGCCTTTGTTAATCAAAATTGCTTTAGCTGACTTTTACTAAAACAGAGGCAAATAGAGCCTTGCTTGTCAGTACAAGATCTAGGTACGCTGATTTACATTTTCTTGTGCTGAAGCTGGTTTGGAAACTTCATATATTTAGAAATTTCATATCTTTAAATTTCTCCCTTACTTCTTCCAGTGTATTCCAGCTACAGTTTGTCTCTCAGTCAGACTTGGAAGCTTTTCTGTATATCTGTTAATTTCAAAATACAATTACTGAAACAGAAAAGCTGCTCTCAACTTGGTTTTCACTATCTTCTTGTTCTATGCTATTTCCAAAATAGTAGCACCTAAAAGAATAACAAATCTCCATGAAATATGAAAATGTAGAAGTTAATTTAAACTTGCTACTCTGGAAGCAAAATCCGGCTACTGTGGAAAATATTGCATTACCTCCATGCTTTCCTGACTGTCCGTTAGCTGTGTCTTGACAGCATGTTTGCCATTGTCCAGACACCTAAATTGCATTCTGACAACACTCACATCTCTGTTCTAATCCAGACAAAGTCCCCAGAGAGAATATTTTTTACTTCACAACCGTATTTTGAAAAGAAAATCTTCTGTGCACTCCTTTGACATTTTATATTACAATAAGTAAAATAAAATTAAATGGTTCCCAAAATTAAATATTCCCATTTGTGCAATCATATGTAAATACTCATTAACCAGGAAAGGCAAATCAATACAGTTCAAGACCATGTTCTCCATAGTGCTTGTTCCTGACTTCAATTGATGCTAATATAGGGGAATAAGCTAGGAAAGAGCCAATTAAATACTTTGCTATTACTCCCTAGTGTTTACAGACTGTCATGAAAAGGAATTTCATTCATTCCACTAAGCTTCAGGTATTTTTCAAAGCTAGACTTGGTGTGACTTCAACATCTACATTGAAAATTCATGCTTTGTTCCAAATCATATTCAGTCTATGCTCTTGGACTATATAATTTACTATAGCATTAAAGTTCACAAATTAGTTTTACAGACATTTTAAGAGCTAATGTTACAGACACCAACTACACAGGATTATAAGGTTGCAAAATATGCTCGTAGCTACTAAAGAAACATGTTTTTTAATAAAAGTAAATAAATTCCTCGAAATGCCATCACTAGTGGCTGACCTGAGAGAGGACAAGGCCAGCCTGTGGGGAAGGAAAAGAGGAACCTTCTACTTTTTTCCTCTGTCAGAAGCCAATTATGGGCTTTTAGATCCCACTGAGATGTCTCTTGTTATCTGTCATCTCACCTTCATCACTTTTTGTTTCCCTTCTATAAAAATGTACAGCAATTCTAGCATTCAGGCTCTCCTCCCTCCAACTTGCTTTGACTGATGGAGTCAAAGCAGTCACAGCTCAAGCTGCTGCTTCGTCTCAGTGGAGGAACCTCACCAGCCTCCTGACTCTGGTCTCAGGCTGCTGTTTAGATGGTCTCCCTTCCAAAGCCATAGGTGGGAAGAAAGGCTTTCATCGTCTCTCAGAAATATGCAGTTACAGAAAATAGGACTATTTTACTCCCTTGTGTAAATCAGGAACATACATTTTTTGCTCCTCCCAGCTGAAACAAGGAGTCACAAACAAGACAGATATACATTTAAGTAAGTATAAATAAATGAGTATTATTTTTTCCAATGTAAACAAACTGCTGCTAATCAGAGAACAAATGCCAGTTTCAGCAGTTCCTGCTCCTACAGTGCCAAATGGTGCCAACCCCAGGGTGGCTCCTGTGCAGCTGGCTGTCCCTCAGGGCCCCAGGGACTTTTCTGCAGACATGCTTCCCAGGCAGGCAGTGCCCAGCCTGGACTGCTGCCTGGTGCTCCGCTTTCCCAGGGGCAGGGTCCAGTGTTTGTCCAGGCTGAATTGCAGAAGGCCCATTCCTCCAGCATGCCCCAGTTCCTCTGAATGGCAGCCCTGCCCTCCAGCATGTTGGCCACTTCACCCAGTTTGGTGTCACCTGCCAGTCTGGGAAGCAAGTGTTCCCTCACCTCCCCCTAGCCATTGAGGAAGATGTTAAACAAGACACGTCACAGTACAGACCACAAAGTCTTACCAGGTTTTAGGCAGCATACAACCCATTTACCACTCCTTGAGACCAATCATCCAATCAGGTTTTTGTCTAGCTGGCTGGCCTTCCATTCACATCATGGCATTCTAACTTGCATACAATATTGTGGAAAGTAAGTGTCAAAAGCCTGGCTAAAGTAAAGGTAGGTGATATCTTCTACTCTCTCCTTTTCCCAAAATCTAGTCATTTATCATAGAAAACAATCAATTTAGTCAGACGCGATTTAGGCTTGGTAAATTCATGGTAACTTCCAAATCACTTCCTTCT
Source organism: Aquila chrysaetos chrysaetos (assembly GCF_900496995.4). Taxonomy (NCBI): domain Eukaryota; kingdom Metazoa; phylum Chordata; class Aves; order Accipitriformes; family Accipitridae; genus Aquila; species Aquila chrysaetos. Next base: position 69,569,229 of record NC_044030.1, read on the forward strand.
TCCCTGTGTACCCAGAAATGTGACTCTGACCTCCGTCCTCCATGTGCCTTATACATAGTGTGCTCTTGCACTAGATGCTGAGCTTTGTCAAGATACGTCTCCAAGTCAGACTTACTGCATAAATTCAGAATTCTTCTTCTTATAAAAGCAACTGTGGCATAGAGATTAATGGCAGCCTTTCAATGGGAGCTACAGGTTCTTGGCACCTCTTAAAAACTGAGTTATATGTGGCTTTTCTGTGTCTATGCACACTGCCTCCAGGCAAGCTGGGAATGAAGCCAAGATCTCTTCAGAATTCATGTTCACCAGCGTAAGAAAGACAGTCATCTCTCTCTGCACCATAATGCAACATGGATTTGGGTGTTGTGACTAGCTGCAAAAATGCCAGTGCACCCAGTTGTAACAAGGAGAGTTGTGGAACCAAAGAATGTGTTCAGTGTCACCAATCAAACTGAAAATTATCTGTCAGTAAACTGAAATTGGAGGGCATCTCAGTTAATAAAAGACAAGTATAGCCAGAGCTAGCTCCGTCAATGGGCTAATTAGCCAAGAGCTCGCTGTGATGAACAGTCCACACAAAGACTCTCCTGAGCATTGTCTGTCTATCACTACATGTCAGAACTGATATCTGGACCATGATCTGTTACTAGTCACAGGACCCCAGCTCTCTACACCACCAGCCAGGAACCATCAAATTCTATGTGCTGTTGCCAGTATGAGAGCCAGAAGTGTATTTTCAGCTTTCTTCCATAGTTCCAGCCGTGAACGTTGATACCTGCTACCACTTGTGGCTAGAAGAATGGTTATAAGATATTTATTAAGAACGTATTGTTGATCTCTCTCATTCCTTTTACTGTGAACTTAACGTTCTGTGGCATTTTCTGAGAGCATCAGTTGCCAAGAACAAATGAAAATTCTCAGTTTTCACTTAAAAGAAAGTAAGATTTTAGCACTTCTAATAGCAGAAATAATCTGGGATTTGTACATAAGGACTTGTACAAATCTGGGATTTGTACAATGTACATTTGTACATTGCTTTAAGTTAAAACTCAAAACTTAGAAAGCAATTAAAGTAGAATCTACATTTCTTTATAATGTTAAAATGACGATTTTAGATCATGCTAATAATTGGGCATTAAAATGTCCTTGTGAGTTTCTATTAAATGAAACCATGGCCCAAGTCTATTTCCTAGGAAAACATCTGGAGTCAAACTATAAAATCTGGAGCTCATTGCTCCCATGTTGATTTTAATAGTTTTGTTCAAGTTTGGATTTGAACTCAGTGCCTGTGGGGACAAAAGTCAGATCTGAGACTACTTAACTTCTCTAGCTAGTGAGAGAATTGAACCAGTCCAGATTCATGGCATAGGTTGAAGGGCTAGTACCAAAAGACAGTGACAGGATAAATGTCAAAGAAACAACCATGCATTGAGAAGGATTTAATAGATATTAGATAGTCACAAAACTGTAGGATAACAGAAAACCAACTTAGCTGTTTTACAAAACAGTCATGTGTGACATTTTGTTTCCATATAAAATGAGATTAGCAGAATCCCAATGGTTTAGTTTAGGTAAAAGAGGAAAATGAGATCAGAGAGAAGCAGACTGATGAAGAAATTACACCGTGACCTGTAAAAGGAGACATTCTCTGAAATTTAGTTCAAAATTTAAATTACAGCCAATCCTTTCAAACAACTCTATAACCCCAAACTGTCAGACTCTAGAAGCATTTCTGATTAAAAAATAAACAGCAGGGATCAGACTTGGAGAATATTGATTTTATCAATGACAATACACTTACCAGCCATAAATATAAATTCTCATTCTTCAGAGGACAAGCTTTGCAGTAACAGAAAGGAATAAGGAAGAACCACTTCACGAGCTGATCGACACAATTCTCCTGTGCTAAGGATTCTTTCAAATATGTCTGAAGCATCTACTGCTAAACAGTATTGAAGACCTGACATTTACCTTATTGAATTAATGTCTGCAGTGGCACTTCCTAATTGCTGTAATGAGCTCAACGTGCTGGCATATGCACTGAGCATGGACATGCCAAATAGCATTGGTATTTGTCAAACACTATGTCAAACAGTATTGCAGAGGAAGACAGACAGAAGGTCTATATATCTTGATATAAAACAGAGTTGTTTTACTACTGTATTATTACAGTTGCACAGTAATTTATTAGTAAAACTGTAAAGGTGGAATCATTGAAGTATGAACATGGCTGTATGGCAAAAACAGGGCTCCGTGCTAGCAATCAATACTGTGTGCAGAGCACAGGGCAAGAAAGGCAGCACAGTAATGACAAAACTGGTTAACATAACACTGAATCAGTCAGACTGGCTGAGACAGGGTCTGGAGAGACAGGAGGTAAAATGGGACACAGCAAGCAGGGAAGGCTGTGGAAGTGCTGACTGCTGAGCATCTGACAGTTACTTAATACTTCCAAATAGATGTTCACAGATCTGAGAATCAAGGCAGTTTAAACAAAAGTGAATAGAAAGCATGTAAACTGAAACTATTTGAAACTGCACATTGTGATCATAACTAAAAGGGAAAATTAAAATGTATATAGTAACCTAAACTATAAACTGGCCATGCTGTAAAGTGCAACAGAAAATTATATAGATTTTAAAGTTCAACTCTACCCTGAAAAAAAGGAACTGTAACACATCGCCTCTGATTTAACTGACCTGTGTTTTTCTGGTAAGTTTTTTTTTGAGGGGTTGGGGGTGGGTGAGGAGCTGGGTTTCGTTGGTTTGGTTTTTTTCATTTACACACAGTGTTTTGAAGTAAATATACTTTTAATTCTCTGAATACCTGGACTCTACATTTGCATGTTCCATATCAACAGCAAAGTCAATTACTTTGGTAAATTCAGGACAAATTTATTCATAATGGTTGCACAGTTGCCTTCAAGTAGGATAGATGAGGAAGGAGAATGAAGATGCTAAGACAATAGAGGAATTACCAAGAAAATAGTTCAAGTATAATTTGGTTATGAACACTTTTCATATTTAGGCTGGGTTTATACAGCACCTCCCAAATTAAATAATTTTTTTTAAGTCCCTCTCTGCTCTCTGAAGGTAAGATTTTATTGCCTACAACTGCACTTATTAAGTGATTTTCAACAAAAGTTTACTGTATGAATCGTAAAGTATGAAAATATAAATTTTTTCCAGCTGAGGTTTCTGACCTCTTTGCTACAGTAGCCAAAGATTTATATCAAATTAATCCTGGACAGAATACCATTTTTTTCAAGAAAAAACAGATTATGTTTTTCCATGTATCCTCCAATATTTTTTGGAAACTAGCATCTGCAAGTAGTAGCAAAGTGTCTATTGATTTATATTAATTTTATCAATACCCATGACAAACTTTTTCCAGCCATGCTTCATTTCTTAGAAGGTCTCCAACTTCCAGCAACTGTCTTTGTGCATGAAAAGTCTATTGAAGGCTTTGTGTTTACATGAAAGTGAACAATTTACATATTTATTGCTTGTGATTTGTGCGCTAGCTGAACCATCAGGAACGTTCATAGAATGCTACATGAACTGGAAGGGGAGTGATTCATGTGGCTGTGAATGGGACAAAAAGGGCAAAGAACAAGTACAAGTATAAAGAGATTAGCAGCTGAATATTGTTCTGAAGAGGAAAGAATGAGTATGTATGTAGAAAGATTATCAGGGAAACAGAGTATTGCAAAGTCTATCTATCATATTTCTGAGGTGCTTATCACAATGTCACCTAATTACCATATATATCAGATCATTTATCTCCCTGGATTTCATCTCTTCACCATTCTACAGTTTCTTTTCATCTAGAGTTCCTGAATAGAAGTCGTTTAATGTGTAAAGATATGTATAATATCAACATCCTTCTTGTATCAGGAAATGGTGTTTTAACTGTGCTAGTTATACAATGGTACAGTCCCAAATAAACAGAAAAAGTATCAGTTACATCATATACTGATTCTCACTTACATAGTCATATTTATATACGTAATATATTTAATCTGAGGGAAACAAGTCACAAGCAGAGATTTCTATGCTTTTGTGGAATTCAATCCATAGATACAGTAGGCCCTCAGATTTTTGTAGTCTTTGAATGTAGAATGAAAAAACACAAGACAGTTCAGTAAATGAACTTCAGTACACAATCTAAGGTAACCTGCAGCTACCCCTGATGTGTAACATAGTAGAGTAAGAGTATGATATACTAATAATTTGTTTTTAAGTCGAGAGTGTAAGAGAATGTGTCAATATGAGTTATGGCTGTTGGCATTTTGTCTTTTGTTGTGCATCTTTTTTTTAAGTTGGTTACCCATAGGCATGGATTGTTTATCTATAGCAGAATTCTTTCATTTCCTCTAAAGCATTTGCACTGGTCCCTGCTGGGGTCAGAAGACTGGACTACGTAGACTTCAGATCTTACGTCATACATTATTGTTTGCAATAAAAAGAACCACTTTTTCACATCAAGTGCAATTACATAGTGGAAATTTTTGCTGCTAGATGTTGTAGATTTGAGAATTTGTGGAGGCTTTTTTCTTAGCTATCCCAAACATGGCTGTTGTTTTGCAGATTTTCCTACGTCATAATGATTGGGATGATTTTATAAGGGTTTTAATTCTGTCTTTTTTGTCCTTTGGTTTTCACTGCAAACAACCTTGTGACACCAAAGCTAACACAGGTTTGGCACTCTTTTCAATGAAAAGGGACTGAGCTTTCTTCTGAACCCAAGCCACCAGACCTAGTTTAAAACCAAGCAATTCATGGGATGACCCAAGCCTTATAACCAGGGGGAAGCACAAAGTAGAAAATTCAACGGGATAACAATGCAAGTCATTCAGTGTACAGGTAGAAGATGGGAGGTCTCTTGGCGTGAATCCTTCTTAAACTGCCCTGACTGCCAGTGCGTGGACAATAAACTCTTACATGTATGAAACTTATTTATCCTGTATATTACACATAATACAATCAACACATCATAAACGTTATCACCCAGTGCGATAAATGCTTTATATATTTACTGATTCCTATTCCTCCCTTACAGGAGGGATTTGTTTCAGATAACTCTCCTTTGTGCCATGTGTGGGACTGACAAAGTCCGTACACAGTGTACCCCATCGATTCTTGTTGAAAGTTCATTCATTTTACCAGATTGATAATGATTGTACTTTATCATTTGGAACAAAAGACCTGTATTTAAAAAGTGTATTAGCTTACTGGCATTCATTTATAAAAATTGCATTGTTAGTAGTCCTACTGGTGACTTCACTGTGGCAGACTCCTTTGAAGTGCAGACTTTCTTTTAGCATGTTTGCACTTTTAAATGGCTGTATCACCAGCCTCTGCTTACATTTTCTTCACATATCTCCTGGGGCTGGTAGTCTCGGTGGTAAATATTGGCACTAAGAAGCTGGCAGGCTGCAGATGTGTGTGTGGGGGAGTGTTATGTTTGATAGGTTTTTTACTATCTGCTCTTTGTTTACGGCTAAATTCTGCTGTCTCTACTGCTGTGGATTAGTGGTCTATAACTCAAGCAGCACTGTAAAATTATTGAAAAATTTCATCTGGAGTAAAGGTGGCAGGTTGGCAAGTTTGTTTCAGACAGTTTCTTTCACTCTAGAAAATTTTTTTGGCCTCATTATGGAATAACAGGTGTATGTCAATTATATTGGCTAAATTCTTCAAATTTGTTATAGGATGTCATAAATGTGTCAGTCTGTGTTAGCTACTTACCTGGCTCTCATTAACAGTGTTTGAGCATATTTCAGGCTTTTTTGGAAAGTGTTAAGTTTTAACGTAAGTATTAACATTTAAATATAAAACTGCCTTCAGAAATGGGAGATTTGGGTAGCAGGAGGTTAACCTCTACCTTTTAAAATACTTAGAGCATGTCTGCTTCAGATGCAGAAGCAGATCAGATTCAGATGCCACAGTGCAAAAATCCTAAACTAGTTGAACACAAAAAGGTAATCTCACAGGAATAGGGCAGTGTCCTCTTTCCAGTTCTGGAAACGAAGGCATAGGAAGTTTCATCTGGAATCACGTTCATGTTGTGCCTGAGCAAATATTCTTGAGGAACAGGCTTTATTACCTTGAATGGAGGATTTAATGAGCATGGCTTTGTTGCTTCTAGACCTGATCTACTCAGGGGCAGCTAGGTCAGACTCACCAGCATTTCCAATTCTAGAGTTGGCTTAGGCAAATTTTGCATGTAGCATATAGATTTGTCATTCAGACCTTCAAGATACAAACAGACCCTTGTCTCCTAACTCTCTGTATGTTTAACTGCATACATTCAAAATTTCATCCTAAGTCACTTGCTCAAGATCAAGTAAGAGGTGGAACAGGAGCATAAATTCAAGTCTCTTAAGTCAACTTCCTAGGATGCTAACTACCACTATTCTTTCTTTGTAGACTTGATAAATCAGTGGGGTGATATTCAGATTTTTGACAGAAAATGTTGACAATATTTTAATTAATCTAAACAATTTCTGGGGTATCATCTCATTCCAGAGAGTCATGTCATTATATTGTTATCCAGTACCATGCTATGAGGGTCCTATTCCAAACAGTTTGAAGAAGGCTAACTCCCTAACAAACCTGTTGTGTTGGAAGCAGTGATACACAAGGTTATATAAAAGAACTATAGAGTCTGATTAGCTAGACATTATTTTATAATCTTTCATAAACCCATTTTTTCTCCAATCATAGCTGTGTCCAATATTACTTGTGTCACATATTCTAATTTTCAAAGTCGTTGATGTTTTTACAACAACAAAAACAACAACAAAAAAAAAAAAAAAAAAAAAAAAAAATCACAAAATGTTATTCCAAAGGAAAAATGTAAATGAAATTTAAGCAGTCAAATAAAAAAAGATATGAGAAGACATTTTAAGGAAACAAAAAATATAATGAATAATTATTGGAGAGTGGAATGCAACACTACAGTCAAAAGTATTCTATGAAAACTGAATAAAATAATAATTAAAAAAGCAAGTGTGGTAGAAAAAAACATTAATCTGCAAACACTATATTAGAGGTGGATGCTTCATAATTCTTTGATCTGTTGATTTTGTTTACCCACTGTATGCTGCATGTCTGTAATGTACTGGGGAGGGGTTTACATATGCTCAGTAATAGGTATGCAATCTGTCTCCTCTTTGGCTTCTGTTTCTCAGTGATCCCTTCCCAATATTTCCACTTCTGTTTATCTGTCTTCCCTTCTATAACTGGGAGGCAAGTATTTTAATGATGTCATTTCACCTGGCCATACAGAGGTCAGTGTGTGTTTTTGTCATTCAAGACCTCTGTTCACATAGATAACACTATTTCACTATCCTATAGTCTACACAATAAAAAATCTATCATTATAATTCTTTATTTAGACAACAATTATAAAGGTATTTTCTACATTTTGCAGACTTAATTTGTAATTTTCAATTTATTACAGCTTCTTCATTCCTCACTAACCAACAATTTATACCAAGTTTCATATGTGCATTGCACAAATAAAACACACAAAATTCGAAAGAAAATAAAGATTTAGACATTCTATAGATAGCCAATTCATATTTTTACTTCCCCTTGAGCTAAGTGAGTGAGTATTATTATTCCTATTTTACAGCAAAGAAAACCCAAACAGGAAGAACTCACTGTCCAAGAGATAGTAAGGGAAAGTCAGGCTCAGATCTCAGGCACTCCTGGCTTCTAATTATATCTTTGTTTTTCTAGACAGTTGTGGAGACAAAGTTTTGGAGGTGTAGGAAGATACCCTGTTATTACTGGAGTGCCCTAAAGAAGAAGCAAAGAAGAGTTTAGTAAGCTGCAGTTGTGATTCTTGTGGAAGACTGCTAGAAACTCTGCTGCACCCTGAACCTTCTCATGCATATAAGGGTAAAAAGATGATGGGTAAGAAGAGAATGATGTTCTCCATTTGGAGATTTCCAAACAACAGAGATTTAAAAGATGTTAGATCTCCAAACATGATGTCAACGTTCCTTGCCATTCAAACTTTTCTTCATTTATTATAGTGCCATAATAAACCATATATGACAAAAAGAAGAGGTACCTCCCAATTGTCACTCTATCTGCAAACACACCTCTGCTTAAGTATAAACAAATTCATAGCACTTGTGTGACAGTGACAAGTGGACAGTACAAGAAAATACCAAACAGATTTTGAGGAAAGGGAGGGCAGGTGGAGGAGAATAACAAGACTTCCCTCTGAAAGCAGTACAGCTTCTGAGAGAACCTTAGCTCAGGCCTCAGGCAGAAGTAACCATGTCAAGGATTCGGTGCGGATATGTACAGCCAATAAAGTGGCAACAGCTGCCTGTAAAAGCCCAGGCCAAGCTCTGAACAGATCAGATACCAAGTCTAGAAATACAGATACCAAAGCATTAAGGGAGAAAACTAATTGATGATGCTCATAAATAATAATATAATACCTTTGCATTGTAGCCTTATCTTTCAGGTTTCATGGATATTGAAGTAGCTAGGGTATTTGCAAATGTTGAAAACAAGCAAATATGCCCCCAGACAAGTACAAATCCATCACATACATCTTGATAAACCATTAACAAAAAGATGGAGATAGTCTAGTCCTATGTTTTCATTACTTTATACACCTAACATCATCCATCAACTAAATAATTTGAGCATGAAAAGTCAAATCAATAAACGAGTGATCTCAGCTTTCTTGATTCACATTCTTATATTACATCATCTATAAAACCTCTCTTAGTACAGCTTGTAGTACGGATGTCTGAATCTGAAGAAATTGGGGAGAATATCTGTTGAAGTGATAAACAGCTATTGGTTCATATATCTATGTTAAGTGATCTTGATAAGTAAGCTTTCCAAATGGACTAGCACAATCATTCAGCACCATGGAGTGAGTGCATTACCTCATCAAATCTTTTGGCTTGTCACAGTATCATGTTAACTCAGATTCAAGACCACTCTGCATTCCATGTCTGATTTTCCTTGTATGCCCCCTCCACCCCTGTTTCTTAAAAAGGAATATATAGCTACTCAGAAACAAAAGTCAAGGTCAGTCTGATTTCACAGCTGCATTATATAAAAATGTTTTGTTATATGGTTTTATATTCTGCTTAGCCCGAGGGAAGAAGAAACAGTGCCTGAAAGTCAGAAAAAATAAAGCTGCAGTAACACAGTAGTGCAAAAGGAAATAACATGTATTATTTTTCTAGATTTTTTGCTATAGTTTTCAGCACTGTATTACAGTCCTCTAACACAATATACACCTAAAGCCACAGAAACAAACGTCTTGTCTAGGTAATACCTGATATACATATCTAGTCTACTGAGAAGCTTAAAAGGTCATCTGTCTAGTAGACAGCTATGTGCTTGCAAGAAGAAGTTCAGTTACAAGGTGTAATTGTTAACGTGATTAAGTCCAAACCACAGTGAACAAAGAAGATGAACATCATCATAGTATTCTATTCAAACTTGTTCATTAAATGCTTTCAGAAGCTGTTATAAGTGAGACTGAAAATCAGTGTGATAATATACAGAGCAGCACATAGCACCTCCAGAGCTTTAGTGCTCTAACCTGCCCTGTAAACAAGTAGGAGCCTGTCTGGCCAAAAGGTAGGGAACGGTAAACTACATTACAAATAACAGGCCTTACACTCAAGTTCATAACCCTCATCTCAGGGAGCTTCCAAACTACCACTGTAAAATTAGATTCATTATTTAGAGAGCATGCCATATTCCTTTTTCTTCTGAGACAAGGCTAAATAGAAGGAACTGGGAGCATAAGAAAACAGCTGCCATTCAAGTTTGTTGTCCCACCTCAACAGGTGCGTGGATCCAAGCTTTCTTTAACTCAGAATACCCATTTCTGTAAGCTTCATTAGACTCTAAATACTCTTAAAGCAATATGTTTATATCTGAATTTTGTGCATCTCTGACATCTGGAAGAGCCAAGGATACAGGTATCTTTCAGCGCCTACAGAGACTTTAGCAGTTGTAACAGTTCCAAGCCAACCTAACAAAACACAGTACCCTGACTCATGTAGCAAGTATGTGTAAAATTGGATGATAAGGAATAGATTTATTTGGCAAGGAACAGAGTAGCATAGTCATTGGAACATCCTGTTTGTGGTGTGTACTGTTTGTCTGGACTTTAAGGTACACACTAATACACATTTTTTATAGTCATCACTCTCCTGCAATGCAAATAATGTGTTCTGCTAAGCCTTTCAATAGTCTGCTGATCGTGTTGTTATTTCACTCTTGGGGAAAAAAAAGGTTAATAAAAGATAAGGGGCTTTTGAAGAAGGTGTGATTGCATTATTTAAAAATAATACATTTTATAAGATAAGGTTTAAACACATGTCAGGAGAAGTCAACATTGCATTATGAATGGTAGTGATTATGTTATCTGTAAACTTTGAAGCTTTACATACTGATGTGAACAATTGACTCCGTTGTTTTGTCATTACCATCAGCATTCCCCTTTCAGAGCTGCTGAACTGACTGCTGTTTGCATAGCAAAAAGTAAGGAAAGTTTGTTTTCCCACTGATACTTCATTGACTGTTTAGCCTGAGTTGATAGTGACTTTTCACCTTCCTGTCTACTGGATTTTTTTGGCTGGATTGTAAAATTGACTGGATAGCTAACTTCTTCACCTGAATCATTAACAAGTTAATTGGAAAGAAAATTTTACCTAAAGCATCAAGATCAGCCCCTAAAATAGCACAATTAGCTAAAGCTTATAGACATTTTTGACCAGATTAGATGGAGCTTTGAGTAACCTTGTCCAGAGGAAGATGTCCCCTGCCTATGGCAGGGGGGGTTGGAACTAGATGATCTTTAAAGTTGCTTCCAACACAAACCATTCTATGATTTTATGACTGTTACACTTTAAAAATCTTATTTCTTTATTCTATTATGTTGGATTGCAGCATGTGGTAAATATTTGGCCATCAGATCAATGTCTAGTAGCTAAAATACAAGAAGAAATATTTATTCTTTTAATTGATATATGGATTTTGCCTGAAAATGGTAGGTACTTTTATTATTTATTCTACAAACTGCATTATTTTAAGCATCGCTCAAAATAAAAACTTCATTTCATTCTCTTCGTGTGTGTGATTAAGTATATTAGAAAGCACATGAAAACCATTTTTCCTTCCTACCCTGCCAGCCTTTCTCCCAGTTCAGCTTTCCTGCATCATTGCTTAATGAATGGAAAGAAAAATTAGTCTTCCACTTTCAATCCCATTTCAAATAGAAGTGTAGAATAAGAGAAGAGGAGAAGTGGGAAATTCTTTGGCTAAAACGGAGCTGAGCCAATAGCAAGGTATTTTATGACTCAGAGAAATTAAGGAGCAGTGAAAAGTTTTGTCATCTGTTCCTTCCAAAGAACTTAAGCCTCAAATTTCTTGTGTGCACTGTGATTATCAGTGGATATTTTGTTGAGTCTTTTTTGCGTTTTTTTTGTCTTGTTTTCTCAAGTTTCAAATTGTTACACTGTAGTCAGTAAAGAATTATTTCTGGAAGTATCCAATTATATCACTATTTGACTACAGATTTTACATTCTGAGTGCTCGGTTCTCAACACTTAGCATTGATTTAATCCTTAACAGTAAAGAATATTGGGAAAAATTGTTGATGAAACTTCCTTTATAAAAATCCTGTGGATCCACTGTAGGCATTGTCAGAAAAATACAGTTTGCTTGCTTTTCCATAAAGAGAACCCTGAGACTTAATAAGCCCAGGAAGGCCCTTAAACGAAAACCACTACCCTGTTACTTTGTTGTCCATAGGATTTAATAACAGAATGCATTGTTCACTGAAGTACAATGGGCTTTCTTCCGGTGGAAATTAAAATACAACAGGAAAACAAGGTAGAAGCTTCCCCTTCCTACCACAGAACTAGTTCAAAGTTTTTCCTTTCAAGAGCACTGAATTCATACTGTACAGCAAAACATAAATTCAAGTTCATTAAATAAAAAACCAGCATTCAAATAATGTCAATATTTTGAAGTAAATGAACTTCTGAGTGGACTAAAAGTATGAGATAATGTCATCAAAGTTCTGACATTACTTGTATGGTCTGCTGCTGTCAATTTGATTTGCAGTCAAAGAGTTGCTATGGACAAATTATTTTTACTACTAAGAATATCAAGAGAATTAACTCCCTTCCTCTAGAAGACATAAGAATAGTATAATTCTATTCCAAAAATATATTTTACAACAAAACCCAGTTTCTGTAGTCATGAATATTTTTTTTCTATATCCATTAAAAATGTGGTATATATTTTACTCATAAAAAGTCACACAGCTTTTCCTTAAAAGAAGAAGGAAAACACAAGTTAAAAAGCCATAACAGGTCATGAACCTGATCCAACATTAACCTTAGAATGTATTTACGGGTGTGAACCATGCCAGTGAGTTCAGGATTACCAGAAAGTTTTATTTTAAGAAAGTGTTTGTTTCTGCAGGAATACTACCTACCTCTGTTGCTGTATTTGTTTTGTCCTGTTTTTCTTTGATAGGAAATTCATGATTATATGTACCAGAAGGAAAAGACGTAGGTGGGCAGATTTGATATTACATGTCAAAATGTGGAACTTGCAGAGCAGGACCCTGAACTTAGGAAACCACGAGAACTTCTGCCAACTTCAGACTTCTGGTATTCTGTCAGTGAGGATTAGAAGTGTGATTTTTCAGAATGAGAACAAAAAGGCAAGGTTTTCATGATAGGGCTGGCAGTCTTGGCACACTGTAGAGTCAAGCTGAAGTAAAGCAATTCTGCTATTTATTGCAGTGGCAGTTTTCCTCACAATTAAATGTTGATGTGGTTGGATGACAAGGACAACTAGGAAAGAGTAAAAAGCAGCAGTGAATGCTGATCTGGATTGATTAATACAGCTATGGAAGAAAGTATCAGAGATCAAAATTTCTTCCTTCCTTTCATCCTTACCTCCAGCAGCTTTGAGAAATCCCATGCACCTAAATACAATGGAACTATCTTTTATGGGAACTGCTACATTGTCCTCCTTATGGTTATATTTACAGAAAGTTGGAAGATTGTGATAGAAAAGCTTGCATAAAAGGAAGAAAATCAAGTATAGTTATGGCATATAGACATTCTTTCTTCCAAATAGAGATACAATATATAGATATATATTTTTTCCCCTCCAAATCCAATAAATATCCCTAATGGATTGCTTTCCAGTCTGTGAGTTGACTTTACACTATGTAGCTGCAGAAATGTCTTGTATGCATGGCAAGTACCAACCTGCTATAAGGAAACTGGATAAGTACAAGCGTGTCTGCTGCTTCCTCTACCACTCTACACAGTAGTTAACAGAGCAGATGTCTGTTGTTTGATGGGAGGATGAGACCTTCTTCTGGACCCAAAGTCAATAATCAATCCTGCAGAAGTGAGAAGGAAGGTAATTCTAGGTGTTGCTTAAACTGTGACTAGGTTGTGCAGGGAATGCAGAATCAGAGGGGTGCAACAAGTTCACTTTCAGCACCTCTACTGTTTCCAAATTTGTAGAGTTGGTAATTCACCTCAAAGAATCCCTCCAGGCACGCTAGTGAGACAGAGAAGCATGGTAACACTAGGTGATACCTGCTTTTCTATCAAGAAGTACCTATGCGGCAAGTTTTAAGATGCTATAAACTGATTTGTACTGAGTCATGTTGGTACACAAGTGTTACACTGAGACCAGTTATTGCTGAGCAGTTCCAGTGGACGATCTATCTTACTCCAGAAAAAACTAGAAGTGCCTTTAAATAGAGAGAGAATCAGTATGAAGAGATTGTGGACTAGAGGGTATCCTCTGAGGCTCACATATTTTTAACCATAAAGGTGGCATAGATTTTACAATATACACCATTCAATATTATTTTTTATCACATGGTCAGACATAACTGTATGAAATGTATTTTAGGAATTATAGTTGCTAGGAATTTTCTTTAATTGGAAGCTGATCTCTGGTGATTGTTGATGAACTAGAGCTTACAATCTGAAAACCCTAAGTATCCTGAATTACAATCCCAGTATATTTCATTTTTATTTTATTTATTTAATTTATTTATTGTTCTATTTATTTCATATTATTTTCATTTTAATCAGGAATGCTGTTTCGGGGTGTTGTGGAAGGTGGCAAAGCTGAGCTACATGAGCATGCAGACCGCACCCGAACAAGGCATAAACAGCACATGACAATAATGGGATAAGATTGTGAGGTTATAATAGCACAGGAATGTATATAAATTATAGAGGCTGTTAATACATTTTGGAGGGCTTTAAGGACTTTGTTTAGCTGCTTAAAAGGAGTCACTCATGACTAAGCAGAACTCATAGCTTGCTTAACGCTTTTGCTTAACATTGGCCTATTCTCTGATTGAAGGAATAAGAAGATTTGGAAAGCCCCAGAGCCAGTTTGAGCCAGGAAAAGGAGACATAGTAACCCCTAGCTTAAAAAACAGAAAAGAGTAAGAACCAGCCTAGAGATGAGAAAAAGGACCCAATGAGAGAAGACCCCAGACCTGAATATTGCTATTGGACAAGACTATGATGTGAGGGACAGGAATTTAGATTGTAAGGGTATTGCCCAGAGATTTTAGTGTTTGGGGTCCCTCTCCAGAGGCATCCAACTTGAGCTGTCTAAATTTGTGTACTATAGGTAGAATAAATTACACTTTATATTTCCAAGGCCTTCATTAGAGATTCTGCTTCAGGGAACCCAGGGTCGAGCCTGAGGGAAGAAGCACCGGAGGGTGAATGTGTGTATGTGAGGAGTGGGAAGGGGCACCCGTCGGCTCACTGGAGTCACCTGCTGCATAGGGACTCTGGTCCTAGCAGGTGAAGTCTCGGGTGGTGTGTGTGAGACTGCTCGACTGGTGTGTGAATGCTCAGGCAGCAGCTTCTCCGTGTTTAACAGGGGCCAGTGTTAGGAACAGTGTCAGATTGGAAACATCCTCTTGGACTGTTGAATCCAGCGTCCTGCATCCAATCTTAATACATTGTCCCTTTTATACACAGATCCAAGTTTACATTTTCACATCATTTTGTGATCATTAGACTTATCAAAAAGGTCGGTCAAGAATGTCTCGCTTCTTGGTAAAAACTTGCTTCTAATTTTAGTCTACTTATTCCTGGTCAGTTTATAAATGTCTTCTGCTAACTTTGGCCTTTAGTTTAAACAGTTCTTTTTCCTCTCCAATGTTTATTTTCCTGGTGCATTTATTTGGAGAAGTCATATCTCTTTTCAGCCTTTGTTTTGTCAGGCTATGTAACCAAGCTCTTTTGTTTTAATTTGTGTGCATGTGTTTTAGCATTTTTGCTGATGAGAAGCCATTGCATTTGTCTAATCATTCCAGTTGGCCTTCTTTTCATCCCTTCCAGGTGGCTTTATTTTTTCTTGAACCTGGATGAGGGGATTCAGTTCCCTGCAGGAGCCCTGAGCAACATCTCTGTGGGCTCAGTGTTTTCCCATTTCTATTCTGCAACTGGATTTTATAGTCAAGTTTGTCTCTTACAACCAGCTCAGATACATTACCTTGTAACACTGTTGTATCACTAGGACTTTTGCCTCCATTATTCTGTCTTAACAGGTGACATTTTTTAGTTTCTAATGCTTCTTTCTTGGATTTTATACTATTGAATTTCATTTTCTGTGACTCACATTTATCCTGTAAGATATTGCTAACCTCTCTTTAGTGATGATACCTCCCTGTCATCACTCTGCCATCAGCATGTGCCTACCTTTTTTGCAATTGCCATTAATAAAGATATAAAGACAAGAGCCATTTGAAGATCATTCCCTGAAGAATGTCACTAACAGGCCAGTAATTACTTTATCAGCACAAGTTGTCTCCTCTTCACCAGTTGTCCTTTCTCCTCAAAGCAGTTGTTAACTCACCTTATAATTCCTGTACTAATCCTTCTGTTCCCTGCCATGACCTCAAAATTTCCCATACAACGCTATGTCAAATGCTTTACTGAAGTCCAGATCAAAATGACTGTATTTCCTCTGTTTAGAGTAATTTATCTTATCAAATAAATACACCTACCTATTCTGGCACAATCAACCCTCAGTAAATCATTTTCCATTTACTGATGTATCTTTAATTATTTTTTAATTAAAAATCTGTTTGACAACTTTGACATTATACTCAGTGATCCAGTTTCTCCACTTATGAAATGGCAGTCATAAATATGTGACTTTCGGATGTTGGATGACGATGCATTGGCATCGTTAAAATGCTTTGAGATCCTTTATAGAAAACGTTCCAAAATGCAAAGTACTCCTATCATTTTTGTTATATGCTACATTCAAAGAGGTACCTCTAGCAGTTGTGTTATGTGTAAATATCACTTCTATAGATCAAAGAACTCTTCTTTGAATGTATGCTTTCGTTTGTGAATACTTTTTTTAAATTAAAATATTGTTTTCCTATTTGTCAAACTATGTAACTTTTATAAGCTGTCAATCAAGATAAAATAAACTCATACTATCCTTGTGTTGTATGTAAGATAACAGACTTTGATCAAAAAGATAAAGGAATGCCAAACATTATCATCAGCACTAACCGCTTCAGACTCTTACTGCTCTGATATTTGATATTTTCTGACTAAATTACAAAGATTTAATTCTTTCTAGTTTTAAATCTAAATAAAACTCCTCCTAGCTGTTTAATATGTCCATTCATATATGTCTGTGTAGAAAAAAGCAAAGTGAATTTTATCTTTTCTTTATTAATGGGATATTTTTAATTAGCCTAGGATATGCTTAGAAGAAATGAATGCAATTAACATGGAAGATTTGTAGTAAATTCACATAATGTTGGTTTTATGATTATCTTTTTGGAAAAAAAAATTTAAAATTTCAAGTCATATCAGTCAATGCACTGTATGCAATTACTTGTACTTTCTTTTTTTTCTAGATTACATATGAAGCCTAAATGGCATGTCTGTTTTTCACCTGTCTGTGTGCCCAAGAGAGAAGATGAAGGGAAATTACTGAAAAGGAGGAAAAGTTTTGCATGATGAACTTTTCCTTTGAACTGCTATGTATTCAATGGAAATATCTTTGCATTTCTTCACAATAAGTTCCTGTAAATTTTAAGAAGACATACATGGAAAATTATTATATAAGAACTATTTTAAAAATTCATACAACTGAAGGAGACATTGTCCTTCTAATTGTTGCATGACATTTTGAACTATCTCAAATAATTTTATAATAATTTACAATTTCTATAATAATTTTTTTATAATTTTATTTTTAAAAAATTTACAGTATATAAATGCATTGTGTGTCTTCATTTTAAATTTGTAATGTGAAATGCTGAAAAAATAAAGCATAATAGCTCTTCTTTAATAAAGGTAGATAGCATCGTTGGGGGATATTAATATCAACTACTCCTCTGGTTGAGTAAAGTAAATAAACATGAGCTTAATGGAAGTCCTGAGCATTCCACTGAAAACTCTTGAGCTGGCATTGTCCCTTAAAGATTCTGAGAGCTCATAATGCTCATTAAGTCCATAGCAATGAATTTGGCCCCAAGATTGCCTAATAAGAATGCACAGACTTCACAGTAGATTGGAGACACCCCGAGATCATTCTTACCATGACATTACCCAAATTGTTTATTCTGATAATTCCTGAAAACTCTGTTGTTTCAAAGTTCTTTTTCTTGCTTTTAAAATGTTGTCCTACTGTAAAAAAACATGCTGGCAGTCTGTGTCTTCATATCTGATGGGATCCTGTTCTCCTCACTCCCTGTAAACCTCAGAAAGGTTTGCCTTGAGCCATTTTTTTCCTTCAGGTTTGCTTCATTTGAAAAATCTGTTATAAATTTAGTCAACATAATAGTTTAATGAAACTCAGTAACAAAGTTAACACGCTAACACACTTAATATTCATAAGTAATAATACAGCATCATACCTTTCTTTGAAAGACACACAACAACATTCTTCTAATAGAACAGCTATTCTTACTTTGGTTGTCAGTTATTTACAGAAGACCCAAAGTTATGTATCAAGCCATAGAAACTTGTCATACGTTTATAGGTGATCACGAGTGGAAGACAGTGTAAATATATAACTATAATTGAACAACCCAATATTTAAAATCCCATATACAGTTAGACTACAGGAATTAAAAATTATGAGTAACAGTAGAGGCCAGATGGTAGCACTTCTCACTTTCTAACATGTCATTTCTCAGTTTGGGTTTGTGTAGGAAAAGCTTTTTTTGGGTGGGGGAATCAAATGGGGTTTTCTCTATAGACTGTCTGGATGTAGTTTCTAACTCCTATCAATCTGAAAACATTCCCATGAATAGCACATAACAAGGGGAGTGTTTGCAAAAGTTCTGGGTGACCTACACCTACTCGAGACCTACCACCCCCAAATTGCCTTTCCTAGAGGGGCTCTTCTGAGTGAAGGATTACTAGGAAACTTAAAATTACATTTTCTAGGTTTTTTTTTTTTTTTTTTAAACTTTAGTGGTTTTGACTGTGCTGAACTGTTTTTATTTTCATTCCATGTTTCTTGCATATGCATATGTTCTGATTCATAAATGTTCCTTATGTTTCGCTCTGTCTCCACATGGCTTCCATTTTGAATACTCTTGTCCCTTGACTGCTCTTTAAGACATGATCTAATTTGTTGCTTACTCTCAGGCATTATTCATAAAGAAATTCTTAAAGTATGAACATTTTAAGGAATTTTCTATTTAGGCATGCTTCTCTTTCCCACATGACTTTTTTGAATTGTACACATGAGCATAGTGTGCTTATTTGATTCTAAAAGTAATTAATAATAAAACTGTTGTGAATTAGTACTCATTCCTGTTTCTGCACTATGCTACATATTATTTTTGTTGGATAATAGTTTCATAATTAACTTTTTGCTGGTATCTGTTGTTCACCACCTTTTATTTCTCAGATACTAATGAATAAGATCAGTTACAAAGTGGGGAAAGTTGTTACAAAATTGAAACTTGAGAGTGTTTTGGCACTTTTGACAGTTGCTGCTGAAAAGTGTAAACCCAAATGGACTCTACTTCAGACACTAAAATGCAGCAGACAAAACTATTATTTCATCCCCTGTGGGCCACTGTCTCTGCTCACTCTTACTTTTATGTCATCATGTTGGTTTGACACCTATAATAGGTTTAATAGGTTTTTCTCTGATGTTATTATTGGCTAATGATTCTCCTTTTCTCTGGGGATAGCAAAAATGAGAAGTCACACTGTTCTCCTGTTTTATGTAGCTCTACAGGGACAGCCTTAACCATACTACTCTATGGAAGTATGTCATCTTAAATCAATAGATAGCAAGTTAGCCTTTAACATTTGGATTGCTTGCTTCAGTTTTATAAATCAGGCTAGCAATTATAAGACTATCCCTGATGATCCAGTAGTTCAATATTTACCTTAATTCATATATTTTACACTTTTAGTGTTTAAAGGGAACTAAAGCAAGGAGTGATTTATAAAATGTTATCAATGTCCTTTATGCAAGAATTTATGTTTTCTAACAGAATAAACAGTTGTCACGTGATAATGATAGCAGCAGATTCTGTGAGATTTTGTTTCATTGGATCAAGTGTTTTAACTATACCCGACTCATCATGTTGACCTTTAAGGCTCTACCTTTCAAAAATCATAGGCAGGAACAATAGAATGGCAACATGTTTTACATTTCAGTAATAGGAAAAAGATAAAAACATTGCTACAAGATGAATGGCTGCCAAACTTGCTACTTTAAGTCAACAGTACAATGTGCATGTTTTAATGAGCTCTTCAGCAACCTTACATTTTTAATTCATTTTCAATTAGAGATCAAGGGATAACAAATATAGTTAACTTCCCATACTTTGAGCGAAAGAAAAGCTGTTATAAACTTTCTGTGTGTTTGAACTTCACTCCAAACTCTGTTCACCTCACTCCAAACAATCTCTCATTGTGTTGGAATGTTTTTCTTTTAACAAACACAGAGGGAAAAAAAAAGAAAAAAAAAAAAAGAACAAACCAAACCCTAAATTATTATTGAAATCTTAGGAATTATCTTTTGGTAGACTATATGCGGGTTTGCCTTGAAGAACTGAACTGGGATACCATGGTTACTTAATCCCCTTGGTTTTGCTCCCCACCAAAGAGAGTCCCAGCTGCTCTCAGAGGTGAATAAAAAGTTTCATTTAATTATAAATTAAACAATTGAACATTGTCAGAGCTATTCACAACTGCTAAAAAGAGGTTTATAGTTTTCAAAATTAGAACTTGACTTATTCTGAATTGAGAGTGCCTCAATAAATAACTCATTATTTTCAGAGAAAATGAGAACTTTTCACCCTGTATGTTGGCATTATTTGAAAAATAGCTGGGAAATGAAAAATTTGCTCCAGAAAGTTTTCTGATTAATTTCTCAAAAAATAAATTACTTTATAAAAGTAATATTTAGTAAACATTAAAAAGTAATAGCAAACATTTGCTTAACTGAAGAAACTTTTCAAATATTTTTCAATTCAACAACATTTTCAATAAATAAAAATACAAACATACATATAAATTTTCCATTAAAGCAGGAGCACGCACCACATAATTGGATCTGAACTTTCTGGTTCCTCACACTGCAAAGTTCAGATGGGAAGGTATACAAAGAAGAGTATAAGAGTATGACACCCCATCAGAGTTGGCCTTGTATAGATTTTATACAGCCAAAGCATATATGAGTGTTTCTGTCTGTTTCATAGGTGAAGTGGGAGACAATGATAAGAAGGTTCAGGATTTTTAGATACCCACTGAAATATTTGAGTTTACAGAACACTGCACATATTGATCTTTACCATATGTGCCTTTCCACATTACATTTAGACTTCACCTCCCTGCCTTCTTTTCATACCCACTTCTTCCTCTCAATACTTGTATCTTCTTTCCTGTATTTCCAGTCTGTACACCTGAACACAAACTGGATATCACTCTATGCTATAGACCACTATGATGCATTTCCTTCGCATTCTAGGTTTCTTCCTTCTCGTCTTTGGCTACTCCTTCCAGATTTACTAGCACATTTGCTAGTCAGGAGTGAGCCAGTTGGTAGTTACATACACTGTCAAAAAAATTGTATTTGTTATACATGTCTGGAAAGTTTTTTTTTCCAGAGTGAGACCACCACCATGGAAACTGCTAATAGGAGTAAGAATCAGAAACAAGAGCAAAGGAGCAAGGGTGAAACTTTGTACTGTCAGATATCGAACAAAGTGTAGACACTTCTATAGTGTCATTAATATATTATTCACTTATATCAGAACTGTATCAGAAAACTATATCATCTTGGATAAGAGACTGAGACACCTGCAGCTAAAAGCCTGCTTCTGCCTACACAATGTAGAAGAAAATTGGGTGTCTAAATTAGGAAGATGTGGCCAACTAACCTTTAGCTTCTGTGAGATTTAGTGTCATTACACTGAAGGTCCATTCTTATATTTAAGCCATGTTCCTTAGTGAAGAGTATTTGATTTCTTTTCTGTAGCTCTTCTAAGAAGAGCAAATCTTGAACTCAGAGACAGCAAATCCACACTGATCTGTAATGGTTGATCATGACCTATTTGGGAAGCAAGTCAAAAGTTGTGAAGAACTGAACACAGAATAGTAGCTGAGATCAAACAAAACCTGTTTTTTCTCCCTGAGACTTCCACGCTTCTTGGTTGTCAGAGCCTGTAACACAAAGCATTTAAGTACTTAAGAAAAGAAATTGTAAATTGATTTGTGAAGACAACATCAATTACAAACAGAAGAAAACAAACAATAAAAACAAACTTTCTGAGTCAAATGGTGTGTTGGCTTCTTCATTCTGAGCCAGGGTTTTACTTCTTGTGTCCTTAGGGTAAAAGCAAAGCATGATCCTGTTGAACTTCCGGTTTCTTTCACCCTTTGTAAGTGCCATGTAACATCTTGAATCAGGAAAGAGATGCTAAAGAAGATCCTCAGTGGTCTTAAGTGAACACCAGAATCTTAAAACATCTTTAATATAATAATAATGTCCAGCAATAATATCCAAGTTCGAGATATTCCAAAAATAGATTTTAAAAAAAAACAAAAAAGGGTAAAATGACAACTGATAATTTTTCTGCCCCCAAACACTTGATATTCCATAATGGATTTCTAAGGTAAAATGAGGGACAGTAAAGAGACATCAGGTGGTGTGCCAGACCATTTTATGCTCCCTTTTAAAATGGACCTTTGATATTTTTATGTACTTGTCCTACACCTTCCTCTGAAACATCTGGTAATGACTCCTGCTTCAGACTGAATACAGTGCAGGTGTGACAGCTTCTGTGTTTCTATAGCCATCTGCAGTTTCATCAGAGTCCCATTGGTGTTCATGGGAGATTTGCTTCTGGTTTCTTTGCGAGTCCTCATTGTGTCAATCCAAGATTGATTCAGTGGAACATTTAAAGTCACATTTTCAAGCTTTCCCAGAATAAAAGTTAAATGTTTGCTCTCACTTTTGCAGGTCTTCATGATGAACAGCTAGAGTAAAAAAGATGAAACCTGGAAAATCAGTGGGTAGAGAATTTGCCCTGAGCCTACCTATGTCAGGCCTTTCTGATTCACGTGTTATAAAGATGATGGAGATATAGATATGTCCTTCTGATCTGCAAAATCAAGAAAAAAATTATAGGAATGATGAAAAAAACCTGTGAGAGTGCTAGTCATAAAATTGATTTTCTGTTTTGCCACACTAAACCTTGAGTAGCCCCTCATCCTAAATATAACTCCATTAACCTGTCTTGTAATAAGCACCTTTCAGAAAATCTTTCCAGATTCCTTACTTGCCAATGTTAATGTATGCTGTTTATTTCATATTTTTATTGTGTATTATTTGAACAAAGAGTTTCTCCTTAAGGTCATACTTCTCATGTTTTGCTCAGTTTTCAACTTACTTATTTCCATTCGTTATCATTCCTATCTAGGCACTTAAATACAAATAGAATTCAGGTGAACTGAAGTTAAAACTACCAGCCTTTTGCAGGCTTACATTCATGAAAGTTCCTGAAAAAAATCAAGAGCAAATTAACTGGTGAATGGGAGTTGGAAAAAAGCTAACAGAGGGTTGTGTCAACTGCCTCCCCCTTTATTCCTGACCAGAATATTTCATGTCATTTGGCAGAAAAGGTCTGGTTTGTTACGTACTCTGAAGGCAGTCTGTCACCCTTTATGAAAGCCAGAAGGATCGTGAAAGAAATTCTAAGGAAGATTCACAGAAGTCTTAAGTGGATGATATACTCCAAAATTGTTCCCCTGGGTGAAAAAAAAAATTAAATCCAAATGCTCAAAATTTATAAAACCATCAAAACAAAGAGACTTTTTAATAATTCCAATACTGTGCATTATTTTCACTATAGTAATTATAACCCATCTGAAGAAATGAAAGATCAATATTCATGTTCTTTTTCATGCAAATCATAGCAAGACATCTCAGATATGCACCCAACAAGAGGAAAAGGAAAAACTGCTACACAGAATGGCTTCGTCTCCCCCTGGCTATGTTGCTGATGCAGCCATCCATCACTGAAAAGTACTCAGTCATAAATTTGAATTGAATGGAAGAAGTGAGTGTTTGGGCTGCCTGCTGCCTCCACTGAAGCCAAAAGCTTCTCAGCAGAATTTGCTTTCTTCCTTCTATTCAGTTACGATGTGTTGCTTTCTTTTAGCATGCCAGTACTAGGCTAAAAATAGATAAGGAAAAAAGGCTTCAGCCATTTTAAAGAGCACAAGTGACATGCAGGCTGACCTCTTGACTGCATGTGTTACAGCTATAGGCAACCCAAATGGTGCCAGGTGGGGATTACACAGGGCAGAGCAACATCTGCTTCACTATCACAAGTGTAAATGATAGTTCCTCATGTTATGCCATAAACAGCCTGAGGTAAGAAAGACTGGTAGAGTTCCTGTCACAAATTAAACCCTTGCCAGCAGGTAGGATTCCAGTCCATCTGTCCGTAAGAGTAGCTCAAACAGAATAAAAAGCTCTATAAAATATTATCCAGAGAGATAAAAGGCAAATAATGCAATTTATTTATGGGCTGGAGCCAGAAATGAAAGCAAAACTACATAGAAAGAGAAGATGCTTTTTCCCTGTGATGAATGAAAAGTGCTGTTATATAACCTATTTTCAGAGCTAGGGGCCAGATTTTCTAAAATCCATTTTTTTTGTAAGCTTGATTTACACACAGACAAAGCCACACAGACACAAAGTATGTATCTTGGACATACACAACGCATAGCTCTCAAAACTGGATCCCAAAGGTCTGCTTGGTAACCCCCTTTTTTAATTTTGTTCCTACTTTAAGATATTAATAAGGCGGTCAATAATAATAATAATTATTATTATTATTATTATGATGGACCAAAGATAACTTTCTGAAGAAAGCAATGTGAAATGCTTAATACTAAGTACGTCTTTAATACCTCAAACAAATGCTTCAGAAAGGGGACTTAGATTTCAGATAGCCACCATGACTGTGTAAGCTGCATCCTACAGGTTAAATAGTCAACTACTTGCTAGTTGTTTGGGTTTTTTTGTACACAGATGAGTTGCTTGAACTGCTCTCACCTATTTGGAGACAGTAGATAAGTTGAAATCCCTTAATGGAAACTGAAGGTGTGCAAGGACCAAATACGTTGATTGAGTAGAACTGAGTTATCCTGTTCAAATTTCTTTCAGTATCAAGAAGCCGAATATCCTCAATTCCAACAACATTTCCGTTCCCTCTGATAACCAGTTGTGATGTGTTTACAATGTAAGGAAAACACACGTTTTTATAATCAAAGGCAAATGTATGTCAACTATCATTGTATTCTGTACGTGTTATTCTACTGTAAAACATGCAAAAAGAAGACACAGAACATGTCCTAGAAAACAAAGTGTTTTGTCATCAAAACCTTTCCTAGTTACCAAATTTGAGGAATTTAAATATTCTGGAAATGCAGCATTATTTTTATTGAGTAAAAAATTGTTTTATGAGCATGTGGTAAATTTTAGAATTGTCTTAGGCTCACAGTTTCTTAAGCTTCACTCAAACCAGAAAGAACTTTCAAGAATGATTAGTAGAAGTCAATTTTTAAGGTATGTGGGTTCCTGAGGGTATGAATCAGTCCTAATGGGATTTTCAATATCATAGTTATATCCTATCCCAACAGTTATGTCTAAATAGTTCCAAAAAATCCTACCTTTAATGAATTATTTTTAGAATCAGGCATTAAGTATCTGAATCAATTAGACCATTAAGGAAAATGTTTCCCTTTATTTGGCACAATAATAAAACACTTTAAAGATTTTTGTGAGTCTTTCAGTTTCTAGGTGCATTTATTAAAAGTTTGCTTGTGAAATATATAGATAATTTATTTATTTAGGATCATAATAGATATACTTTCAGAGATATCTTAAAATTTTGGTTTTGAAAAATTCACTGTGTCTCACCATATATTCTCAAATGGCTTTCTGAAACAGCAAACGGCATTTACTCTTAAACTCATCTTTTGCTCCCCTTAAAATATTACACTGGAAAACCTGACCTAAATACTCTTTGTGTGCTTTTAAGCTAACCATGAATTAAGAGAGCACATCTCTTGCTTCCTGAGTGGGAAGAAGCAATAGTCCTCAAAGAATAACTTTCTATGTATAATGGCTTTTTACTAGAACAAGCCAAGCTGGACCTCACACTCTAACACACAATATATATAAAAAAATCATTTTGGTCAGCATTGCTGAGATTAAAATATAAAAAAAAAAATTAGAACTTGTGCATGGAGCCATAATTTATGCCATCATTAAACAGGAGCTTTTAGTGGAAAAGTGACATAGGAATGGTTTTACTCGAGCAAAAGAAGAGTCCAGTGCAACCGCAGGAACCAGAAATTATTGAGAAAACATGGAATTTAGGGTCTGATTATCTTTTGGTAGGAAGGTCACAAGTCAGATGCTATTCTGGTAGAATTAAACATAAGATTGAGTCAGTTATATTTTGGAAGATAATCCCCAAAGTCAAAGCAATAAAAAGGCAAAAAAATTAAGGAAGAAAAACAATGTATTCAAAAACAAAATAAAGCATAACATTAACTACACTTTCTGTGTTCTAACCTACAAGTGCATATAGTAATATAAATTAAAATGTATATATATATATAAATGAATGTAGGAGTAATTTTCTCTTGGAGTCGTTAATTATATTGCTATTAGTGTGAACACCCAATGAACAAGAAACTTTCATTACAGACCACGGCTGCCATAGCAGCCTGCTATTGATCCACCACTGCCTTCATAATGCAACCATAATGGTTATTGTAGGATATCTGCTAACACCTAAGATGATGCATGGCAGTCATACTTTCAAGATCTCAAAGAGCACATCTGCAGTTATTGCAGGCTTATTGGTCCCAAAGCACAGTAGGGAAAAGAGGAGAGAGAAGAGATTAAAATGAGAACTTTAAAATTAATTTTTGAAGTGTTGAATGTATCTATGCACAAGGGAGAAAAGAAAGTCAAGTAGAATATTTGAAATGAAACAACCAGACTAAAGAAGATAAAAGTAACTAAATGAGTTCACAATGACTTTTGAAAGTGACTGCCTAAAAAAAGCACAGCCATGTTCAGTAAGGTAGTAGGTGGAGCCCCTGAGATATTCACTGGCTTCAGAAGTAGTACAGATTGCTACTTTTCCTTTTAAAAAATTGGCAAGTTCTATTCAGGTGTCAAAACAGAGAAAATACAGATTCTTAATGATAATGACTTGCCCAAACATGGCTAGAGTGGCCTACAAAAAATTATCATAGCAGATTTTCAAATAAAAGGAGTAGGTGTAGGTCACTGAGGATGGGAGAGACAGAAGAGCATTCCACTAATAGCCACAGGGCCAGAGGACAAGACAGTGCTTACGCTGCTCAGCAGGATGGAGCTTCAAGTTCTGGCTCTGGAGCAAATGAATAAGGACCTGCCAGCCAGCCTTCACCTCTCTACCCATTAAGGGATGTTTTGAGATCTGTCCTTCTTATGGAAAAAACCTGCCTGACTTGGTTAAGATGTGTAGCTCCAAGGCAGAAGTGAAGTTAGAGGACATCCAGCACTGAAAGCCATCTATTTTCAATCTGGTTAATTTTCAACAAGTTTGCCATTTTCCTTTGCACTTTCTTCCTGTGCAGGTTGCACTGTTCCTCTAGACTGCTGACTTCAGATGACAATTTTCCACAGGGGTCTAACTATTCCCATCAATGTAGTGAGATTTCTAATTGTCCAAAGAGCACGTGCTTTCTATGTATTGCAGTATGCCATGTGCAGTCGGTATGATGCTTTGAAGACCTTAGTCTCAATGGCTTCTCAACACACTGTGATAAGCAGTACATTTCATTCACAAAACATGCACTGGGAAAGAGGGGACATATTATTGTTACTGTCCATAAAAATTAAGCTATTGGTGAGTCATATGTTTTAAGAGTAACTAAAGCAAATACATATTCATTTGAGCCCTGATTTGGGAAGAAACAAAGTATATAGAGCAACCTACAACTAGATGGACAATATAATTGTTTTAAATGCAAATTTATTTTTTATATAACTAATGACATACTTTCACGTGGGCATATGCTTGCTGAACTGACTAATTTTAAATGGTCTCAATGTTTTTTCATAATAATTCACATTTCATATAACCTATTCAACCAAGTGTTAGCATCCTAACTTAGCAATCTACTGCATTTATTTATGCTCTCAGTTGTCCTTGCGCAGAGACTTCAATGGACATCTGGTTAGATATGGATAGCTATTTCAACCAGAAATTTTTGACTGGGTATCTGCATATAAGGTAAAATATTATCTATCATACGTCAACAGCCTAGAGTATGAAACTGTTATTTCTTTATTTCTCTTGGTTACCTTAAATCTAGATGTCTGTTTCCAGCAATAATGCCACTGATCTTTAGCCCCTTTGCTCTTGGGAGTTCCAAAAAATTCCCCTCTATTCATCAAATATCTATGGATTAAATGCCAAAATTGTTTTATTTGATCATTTGCCAGGTATCAGCTCTTTATTCTTTTTTGTTTAAGAAATATTTTGCTTAACTGTCCAATAATCACCAGCTGGGATCTCCTTAGGGCTTCAAGACACAAAAAAACCCCTTCTGATAGACATTTTATGTCTAAACTTAGAATCATTGAATAGGTTAGAAAAGACATTTAAGATCAAGTCCAACTGTCAACCATGCCCACTAAACCATGTCCTGAACTGCCTTGTCTATGCACTTTTTGAACACCTCCAGGGATGGTGACTCAGCCAATTCCCTGGGCAGCCTGTTCCAATGCCTGACAACCCTTCCAGTGATGAAATTTTTCCTAATATCCAATCTAAACCTCCCCTGCCACAACCTGAGGCCATTTCCTCTCGTCCTATCTCCAGCCACCTGACAGAAGAGACCAGCACCCACCTCACTACAATCTTTCAGGTTGTTGTAGAGAGTGATAAGGTCTCCCCTCAGCCTCCTTTTCTCCAGTTCCCTCAGCTGCTCCTCATGAGACTTGTTTGTGCTCCAGGCCCCTCACCAGCTTGGTTGCCCTTCTCTGGACACACTCCAGCACCTCAATGTCTTTCCTGTAGCGAGGGGCCCAAAACTGAACACAGTACTCGAGGTGCGGCCTCACCAGTGCCGAGTACAGGGGAACAATCACCTCCCTGCTCCTGCTGGCCACACTATTTCTGATACAGGCCAGGATGCCGATGGCCTTCTTGGCCACCTGGGCACACTGCTGGCTCATATTCAGCCGGCTGTCGACCAGCACCCCCAGGTCTTTCTCTGCTGGGCAGCTTTCCAGCCACTCTTCCCCAAGCCTGTAGCGCTGCATGCGGTTGTTGTGGCCCAAGTGCAGGACCTGGCACTTTAACAGGAGTGATTTTATTACTCCAATATGGAAATGAACATGGTAACAGTAAAAAAAAAAAAAAAGAAAAAAATATGAGCATTATTGAATTAGTTAGTTACAAGTTAATGATAAGATTTATACTTGCATTATATTATTTACAGTCATTATATTATTTACAGTCACTAATAAGGCTTTGCAGTCATGGGTAGGTGGCTGCCAGTAAGGAACTGTCCTTCTTTCCATACAAGCAGGTCTCCAGGCAGCTTGTCTAGGCTGGCTCCCCTGCACCCTGAAGTCTGCTCCCTCAGCACTCCTGAACTCTGCTTTCACGTTCACTGTCCATTTGAACAGCAAATCTTGTTGTAAGGATGGCCTTGGGGGCTATTCTCAGAGGCTAGTCTAGACATACATTATTGTGTACAGTCCATCTCTTTTGTATACAAGACAGAAAGAGTTCAA
Organism: Aquila chrysaetos chrysaetos; assembly: GCF_900496995.4. Lineage (NCBI taxonomy): Eukaryota > Metazoa > Chordata > Aves > Accipitriformes > Accipitridae > Aquila > Aquila chrysaetos. The sequence continues at coordinate 69,598,622 of NC_044030.1, forward strand.
TGAATCTTTTTTCCTAATCCCCATGTAGCACCCTGCCAGGGACCAAGCAGGGGAAGGATGGCTGTGTACATTTTATATAGGAACTAAGAGCATGCAGTGATTACTCCTGTATCTCCACTATCCCATTTGCTTTTGTACCATTCACATACTCTATGCTCAGTTGCTCCCATTCACTCAGAATGCAACTTCCTTGAAAATCCAGTACTGCTTTTTTGTTAACTACAGTGTTTATTAGAAAATAACATTAACTTTTCTTCTTCATCCAAAACTGTTAGTAAGCAGAAAGTGCCACATACTTACTCTATGGAAAAAAACTAAAAGTAAGAACCCAACCTCTTATGCTTATAAAACACAACAAATCATCTTTTCTAGGAAACCATTAACTCCCAGCCACGTTTGAGTGTAAGAAATCACATTTTGTCTGCCTAGTCTACTTGTATATGTTTATGTTCATAGATAGAGAGGCTACCACATACTTCTGCTGAGCTGTTGCAGAGTTGCTGTGCATTATAAAGCAATTGTAATGTTTAGTGAAAAGATATCTATATTTTCAAGGGAGAGGAAGAGTTGTCTGAGGTGAGTTTTTATAGTGGCTAAGGATTAGAAACAATTTTGTAAGGAAACATTTTTTATAAATACATGCTTGAGGTCAAAAAGATAATATAAATGTAAATCATTATCACCATTATGGTAAAGAAAAGACAGCCATATATTATCAGTATAATAACTCAAACTCTGGAAGAGTAAGAATTCTAGTTACTAAGAAACTTCAATAAAAAGATACAAATTTTAAAGTAATAAATTCTATGTACATCTTTTCTTATCAGAAACCTGTAGACAATTCCCCAGTAGAAAACTTTCTTCTTCTTTATTCTTAGGAATCTGTAAAACATTGTTTGAATCAAGTTATATCATCTTTAATTATCCTTCTAAAGATAATTTTTTCAGGTGAAAGTTTTAGGTCCTTCTTCCATCACTACTTGATATACAGTCCTTCATTATATGTCAGTATGAAGATAATATGTGCTAGATAACCCAAATTTTGCTCTGAGGAGATATTGGTATGTTCTGCAATGTATCTCTGCATGATTGGCACACATATATCTGTACTCTCCACTTAGAAAAGTCCTACTAAGAAAGACATTAACTATTCCTCTTTAGCCAAGTCTATGATTATTCTTTTACTGCAAAACCTACTTTGGAAAACACCATGTTAATGAGAAGTGATATCAAGTTGGCAAAGCACATAATGTTCACTCATCCCCAATCTGAGCATAAGAAAAAATAAGTAGTGCAAAATCCATGACTAAAGGCAAATGAGTGGCTTCAGAAAGCACCTCCATCTCCTAATCCTGCATTCACCAAATTATACTTTAAGTAGCCTGGTGACATGATTGGATTTTTGTTCTTCTATTTAAGGGCTTTTAACCTCTCAAATATAAGAGGAACCCCAACATACAGTAATAAATTACCCCATGGTGAAAAGTGCTGCAAATGCAATCTATAAAACCTGAAGATGCATGGCTAAGAGGTACTAAATACTAGGTGCTCAGCTTTACTTTCAGATGCCTGCTCGAGTTTGCAATGCTAGTGTCTAGGAAAAACAACCAATTCAAGCTTTATAGTAATTCTGAACTGAACAGATATAGTATCAGGGCAGGACCTGCAAAGTTTGAATCTTTATGGCTCCATTTGGGACCTTAGTATATTCAGCTGCCATCTAAATTTGACAATGTATAAATTCCCAAAGCATCTAAGATTTTGCCAGTAAAGTTTTTTACTCAGCTCAAGTATTTCTTCTGGGAATGAGGGAAGCCTTTTGAGTTGTGATGCTATCAGGCAATTCTGAGAAGATTCTTGAAATAGGCACCCACCCATCTATTTCTGTGTTCTCAAACTCAGTTTAGAAATTGATCTAGAATAAGTTTATTGGAACAATCATCACAGAAAGCAGAAAGATGGAGACAATTTCTATTTTTGTCCAATGCATTACTTCAGAGGTAAAAGACCAGCTTCTTTTCTCTTCCATCAACTGATTTGCATTTGAGTTTTGAAGTTGGTTATTGTCCTTGCATCCTCCAAACTGAGCTATATGGTATTCTGAGCTGGGCCTGTTCCTGAAGATCTGCCCTATCCAATGCACATTCTGAGACAGGTCTCTTAATCTCTCCCAGGTTAGATGTTTCTCTTCATAGAAAATCCTCGACTACTTAGCACCTTTTTCTGGGTCCCCCATATATGTGCCCAGGCACAAGGAACATATGTTCGCATGGTTTCTTTGGGCTGGTGAATGTTTAATTGTTTTATAGAGATCAACTCAGGGGCAGCAGGAGCAGACTTTATACATCTGATAGTCTCCTGGATACAGTTTTCTCATGGTAAATACCTCCAATACAGGAAATGCAAGACATAAACACCTGATTTTGAAATTTAATGGTAGATATATTCCTTTTGATATTTAGGGGGAAAAAAACCTCCAAGAAAATATAAGAAATAAATCAAACTGGCTTGGCTTAGGCAGCTAATTTCAGATTGGGGGTTCAGCTGGGAATCCCCCCCATGCAAAGGGAGACACTTTTCTGCCATCTGGCCAACTAGCAGAACTGAAGACCAATGTGGTGTCCTCAGAGCAGAAAGAAGGTCTGAGAGTTTCTCTGCAACTGCTACAGAGCTCCCATTAAACCAGCCTCCTGCAGGCCCTAAAACGACCAGTAACTGCCACCTCCTCCTCACCCACTGTGTATTTTTTTCCTAGTTGCTCTTCCCACTCATGGAAGAAATTCAGAAATCCAGGGCTTCACCACTCTCAGCTGTAGCACAAGCCCCCGCGACCACATGGTACTGTCATACCCCATGTTGAGTGCTGCAGAGTTAAATGGGTCAGATATATTATTTGATTCATTATACTTTGATTCAACAGAGTTTGAGCATATGCTTACCACAAGCTGTGCTTTATACTGATAACAATGATGAAAACATAAACAATGATGAAAACAGAAGAAACAGCCCTCTATTATCATTATTACTACTGAAGGTATCATAGGGCAGATAAGATACTGCCTTGAAAAATTCAGAGGTTGATTTGATAGGCTATGAATGTGCATAGACTTCTGTAATACAAAGCAGGAAAAATATTAAGATCTTAGAATGAAAACCTCTGGAAATGTCTCTCTCTCAGTGACTAAAAAATGAATTTGGATTTCTACTTTGAATTAAACTTCTAACTTTGCCACTTCAGATCCTAAATGTAGGTGTGATGAACATGGGCTTTGGTGCAATTTCTTTTCTTTTTTTTCTTTTGATGATTTTCTTCACAGACGTGGATGTTGTTAATACAATGTATTGCAATATAATGTAATTATGTTGTTTTAAGGCTACTTGCAAGGTATTATTTACAAACCTACTTGTTAGGTAACTTCGTTATAAAACCCTTGTAAAAGTCTGCAGTTATACAAAAGGGTATTACGATGCAAACCAGGCTAACCCAGCAGCAATAATAAACCAGAAGCTTAGGCAGCATGTGCATTTAAGTTAAGCTACCATAACCTCTTTAGACTAATATTTAATTTAATTAAAACTAGGTTATTTATATTTCTCTCTTCTGTACTGATCCCATCTGAAATGTCGCTGGTACTGATCCTGTAGTATAATTACACTGAAAATAGCTGTACACAACAACATCAAATGAGGTTAAGGTCTATCATGTCTACAACCATCTTAATACACAAAAGTTAGATTTTTATTATGTTTGATAACGTAAACATTACATGAATTTCTAATTTTGTAGCAAATTCTGTACAAATTATCTTCTGCTGTTTAACTTACTTAAATACACTTAAGGCTCTACCATTTGGTTAATTAGATAGTAATTGCATACATTTGGTTCAGCTTGATTTCATTGTTCTTGTAGTCATATTATGAACCTGTAAATGTTCCGTTTCCCAGGCTGAACCAAAGGGCTTACCATGACATTAAAATATTTTATTTTGAATAGATGAAAAAGATATTTCTTAAATCAAGGGATCACTTTCAATCCTGGGGGAGTTTCTTTTTGAAACTCATATGAGAAGGAGAAAAAATGTTAATTGAATCTTCTCATTTACACCTTCCATCTGTTTTCATTCCAGCTGCATCTGCTTAGATACTTGAGAAGGAGGTCAAGCTAACACTTAATGGGTCTCAGCTGATTACTGTAGTAATTTATATAAAATTGTTACAAGTAGGAAGTAGATCTGGAAAAAGAGCTTACACCTTTATACTAAATAGAGAACTTTTAAAACTATTTTTCTTGGCTTTCAGTTTATCAGAATAAGTTGGGGAAAAAAAAAACAAAACCAAAAAACAAACATAATTCTCTTCCGTAGGGACTTTAGTCTCTTTTTTTGAGCTATGCAGCACTTTGGCCATTGTATTCAGATAGTGCTTCTTATCAAGAATTTGCTATTTTGCATATTGTTTTTTTTCAATAAATACTATGCCTAATTTTATTTGTTTTCTTCCAGAGTTGACAATTTTTTTTTCCTTCTCTATTTCTGAAGGTTAACATATTTTTATCTTTTACATGGACTCTTGTAGTCTACAGGGTCTGTCTGAAGATATATGATAGGATCATTTTTTTATCATGTTTAACATCTACCTTTTGAAAACTAACCTTTTCAGTGTGTTGATTTAATGTTGTAACTGCAGTAGCTTAATGATGTAAGTGAAACACATTGTTTAGACTTAGTAAAGGATATTTCTTCCCTTCTAAATCTTCGTCTTTTTAGAAATGTTATTCTCCTATGGAGATATGCTTTATGCTCTGTATCCTCCGCATTATGTTGCTAGGAAAATATTACAGTTTCCTAAGGAAGACAATTCACTGCTGGGATTAGTTGATTCTCCCTTTAACAGATGGTGAGAGGCAGACAGCATTAGAAAATAGCTCATTCCACGTATGGTGGACACTAACCACAGAATAAAATATTTATATACACATATATATGTAGTTATAACTGTATTTATATGTATTTATAACTATATTATTTCTGTGTAATTATATACACATATATATGTAGTACATAACTTAATATACCACCTAAGTCAGTCTGGGAGTATTAACACTTATTAAGTCTTATGAGAATTTCTAAGAGCAAAATTATGTCTTGTCCAACATGAAGAGGACATTTGTGAATGTGCTGAAGGTCTGCTGCCTAACTCTTGCTCACTATAATGAGAACTGTGCTGATGAAAAGTTTGCTAGCCTTGATGGAAGGAATTTTGTTCCACAAAGCAATGGGGTTCTCTTACAGAATGTCTGGTGGGAGTAACAGAAGAAGGAGAAATTGTGGGAGAGTCAGCGGCCATAAAGAAGTCAACAGAGGGGTCAGCAAGGTTAGCATTACCAGGTACACACATAGTGAAAATTAACAATGGGTGTTCTGAGATCATTTGTCAAATTAGGCATGTACGTGTGCAAAGATGGAAATGTGTGTATGTCTTAACAGCCTGGTGAAGGTGGACAGGGGCATCCTTCATCTGTTGGGGTTCAGAGGTTTATAAACTGAAGGAGATCACAAAGAATCAAAGTATGGAATTAAGCTAAAAGAAAATTAATAAACTAGTCACTTTAACAGATTTTCTGTCAAAAGTTGGTAATGTGAAAAAAACTTGGTGGGAAAATCTTAAAGATCAAGGTTGATATCAAGATTACAGGGAGTAGGCAGCAGAGGCAGAGTTGATAGAATCGTAAATGAAGATGCTTTTCTTGCACTTATGTTGCAGGCATTTAGCTGCATGGTTTAGAAGTCACAGGCTCTGCCTAAGAGAACAAGAGGAATGTTGTCAAATTTTTAAAAATATCAAATGAGATGCAGTGTTGAGTATCATTGGCATTAGGGTAGAAGCTAATGTTAAAAGCATAGTGTAGATAAAATGAGTGAGAAGGAACACAAGAGAGCTGAGTGCCAAGAAATCCATGTGTAATAATTCTCTTCCTTTTCTCCCTATCTTTTTCATTAAAACCAAGTTCTCTAGCTTCACCTCGCAATAATGACTATTCTCTATATTTAATCCTGTTCTGAGAACACATCCTTTATTTCCCTGTACTGAAGCATTCCTAATTATTCTATAAGTGGTTTAGGCAGATACTTTTCTAAACAAATGCATTTCTGAATTTCTTTGCATCAGTATGATGTTTAGTTTGTAGTACTTAATTGGTTACAATGCTAAACACATAATGTAAATCCACAGAAAGTGTTTGAGACTGACTCAGTATAAAGGATGAGAATGATGAATGGAGGCACAATCAAACCATGTTTTACAGGAAAAAAACAAAGGTTTTGAAAAGATTTGGGGTTTTGCTTCAGAAAGATTTTGAAAGCTAGTAGCTGAACTATTGAAACAGCACAAACCCCAAAATTTAAATAACGACATATTCTGGTCACAGCTCAGATTCTGTGTGTTTTTAACATTATTTACATAAATGAAAATAGCATTTCTTCAGAATGTCAAAACCTCTATGAAAGTGAAACTGTGACATTCTTTGAATGCTTGCATTGTTTGATACTGTGCAGGCTACCTCTCTATACAGGGAGGCAAGTGAGTCGGGAAGGGAAGCTAGACAGAAAGTACATGAGGGCACACTTAAGGAAGGGTATATGGGAAGGAAAGACAAAGAAAGAAAAAAAAGAGTGCAAAGAGAAGCTGGGGTTATTCTTTCTGATTACTAACAACTCCCTTGATTACTAACAAATCCCTCCTTTGCCATGTCTCTGCCTTGTTTAGACTCCCATGAGTCTTGCCATGCCAGCCTTGAGCTTTTACATAAATGCTGCAGAGGGCCTGTCTTTTTACATAGGTGATACTTTGCTCCTATTTATTGAACCATAGTCTTTGTCTGACTGACAGAGAAGTCACAAAGGACTGACAAGGCTTAGCAGAAGAGTCCTGCTGCATGACTCGTGATGTTATTTGTGTTAAGGTCACTCTTAGAAACCTCCATTCTTCTTCCCACCAGGTATATCAATGCTGAATACAGAGAACTACCTATTAAAACAGCTGTCCCTTTTGTTTTTTGTCCTTTGGAACCACATTTATTAAACGTGCCACAGGAGAGAGAAAAACTAGAGAGTTAAATTAATTCATAGTTGAATTCTGAGATTCACAGAATCATGCCCATAATTAATTTGATGTCTGTTTTACATATCGAGTATTCATACACAGAGTAGGACTCACAAAGATAATTTTTTGGACTAAAAAACCATGCTACCAATGAAGCACACCATTAATACCTAGCAGAGATCTTGAAATAATTTTCTTATTATTTTCAAATTTTGTAATCAATTCATACACCCTCTTTCAAGTGGTCTTTGATATCTGAAAAACCTAAATGCATCTTTTAAATATCTACTGTTCCTGATAACAACAATCAGAGCTATCAACATTTTGAAACTGATACAGTTAGCTTCATACTGAGGATCAGCCTCTCACACCTTCAAAACAAATACAGAATGTGATTATTATCATGAACTTACATCACAGACAGAAATTGTTCATAACAGCTTTTATAATCAGAATATATCCAGTAGCATTTTGATGTCTAGTTGAAAAAAAAGGAAACCATCTGTTCCAGAACTGACATTGCATAAGCAGTGCAGATTATATTTATATTTATTTATACATTATATACTTATACACATATTTATTAAGAATTATCTAAGAAATATATTTTTTGTGGCTGATTTCCATCTCAGACTTCCATGCACAATTACCAGAACAACATGGAAAAGCTATTTCTATGACATTTTCTGTCAGGAATAAGGCTAGTCTTTACTTCCCTGTTGCTCATTTTCATTGGCTGGATTTATTACAATTAAGAGCATGATCTTTCATTTTGATAGTTTACCATAGCATGTCAAGAAATTTTAATTAGTACCAGAATTTCAGCAAGGCTCTCACGTGAAAATTAAGGGTTATATACATTTGCAATAGCTATGAAAAACTTCAACATTCTGCTTTCTCTTTTAGCTGCAAAAAGAGGTGTCTGAGAGGTACAAAATAGCATGATCACTTTTCTGTTTCACTTGTGTCTCACTTGGGGTGGTGAAAGGGGGATAGTTATGCTCCTTCACTGTGCAAAGCAGGAACAAGACTTCTGAGAATGTTCTGGGAGGACTCCAAGTTTCCTCCCTCCTCCCTAGCACTTGGTCTTGTCCCCACTTCAGCCTTTTTATTTTTTCTTCCCCCCCTCCCCACCCCGTGCAGGGTCTCACACTCTGTTTCCTAACAGTTGTATTTCAAAGCAGTCAGTGGGAATTTTCTCAAGGCATGTATTAGCCTTGGCAGCTCACCAGCAAATAACCCACTCTCTCCTTGGGACATTATATTGCTGCTGCTTTTATTATTCACGTTATTATAGCACTTTACTTTGTTAGGTGTTTACAAGCATGTTAAAAAAACCAACAAATCCAAAGGTACTACCTCTCCTTATATCATTCCCTTGTGCCCAGCAGCTCTACTTTCCTGAGTGCCTCAAACGCTCTCATGCAGGGCCTGCAGAGATATCTGACGTGAGAGCACAAGAAAATATAGTATTGTTGGTCATCTTCTGAAGGTGCAAGTGCTGTCCAGAAACACTGACTTAAAAGGGGTTTGAAACAAACTCAGAAATTTCTTGCTCATCTACCTTATGATGCACAGTATAAGTTAACAATTTATTTTCACTTGCTTCCTGAATGTTTTTTCTGTTTTGTTTTTTTTTTTTCTCTGTTACTCTTTTTGATGAAAGTGTAGTAGGAAGTTAAAGACAGGACATTCTTGAATAATTTACCATTTCAGTTTCATTAGTGTTCTTTGGCACTGCATTAATTTCTAACATGTGGCCATAATGTTTATCTTCAAATGGATCCGGTAAAAATGTGTGAAGGGAGAAACCATTTGCAGAGAGATGGGCTTGAAACAAGCCCCAGATATACACTTTCTGAAACCATGCTTTGGATCCTGTTCCAAACGTTATATTTGGTAGCTCACCTCAGTGTGCCATCCCACACATCCTGCTTATCCCACTCTGGCGACATGGAGAAAGCTGCCAGGATGAGCACAGGATCCTGTAATTTTTAGGGCAGGTCAGGCCATGGCAGTAAAATTGCTGTGAAGGTTCCTCCTCAATGTAGGCACTAGTCAGCCAAATATTTAGGCACATGCTTAATATTATAGGTGTCCTTAAACTTAACCTCATCCACTAAAGCACTTACAGACTGACTGACAGTGGAGCACGTGTTTATCTTTCTTTGACATGAAGTATCACTACAGTTGGGCTATGGTCCCATTCTTACATGGCTGGAATTTTTAGGAGAGAAGCAGCTAAAAAAAGCCCAGACAACCTTAACTGGCCTGAACTACACTCTGATTCTGAAATCCTGTAAATGTTTACATTGCTTTTATAAATGTGTATGGATGTGCTGAAAAAGTCATTTAAAATGACAGATGATTTAGAGAAAAATAAGATCATATTATTTCACAGAGTGAGAAAAATTTGTAGAGCAATACCACTTCCAAAAATGCATTAGCTAGATGATAGGAATAACTGTCCATATTGGATGATCTGAGTCTGCTGGTGAGTGGGAGGACTTTTAAACAAATCTTTGCTAGTTCTAGGTGGTTTTCATTCTATACTCAGCTATTCATAAGGTACATGTATGTACATTACTACTGTTAAATTTTAATAGAACTAATTAATCATGATTGTTTTCCTCAATTTCCTTTTAATTTGTCTGGCATTTTTTAAGAGTCCTTTGCCTTATGAGCGTCAAACACCTGCAAAACTGTTAACTGGTAAACTGAATGTAGTGATATGATGTTATAGATGTACTGCTTTCCAAAATCAAATGAGCTCTTTGTTTTGAAACCTCCCTGCCACACAATCCTTTCATTTGTCTTGGAATAACATCATATTATTTTATTTCTGTTATATATTCTTACTAATGCTATTATGGCCTGACCATATGCTCACAAGTCAAGCAGAGATAGATTGCATCAGGACCGTGAGCCATTAACGTATGCACTCCCCCAGCACACAGGCCTGTTGAGAGAGCTTGCAGTTTTGCAGTACTGAGCTTCTGCTGACAAAGACCTAATACCCTTAACACTGCAGAAGTCCTTCCTCACCCTTTGGCTCATGTGGGCAGGGGTGCCAATGCTCCAAGAAAATCTGCTAGGTCTTAGTATGATCAGAAAATGACACTTTTACCTGTTTGACTCTTACTTTGGCATGATGCAGTAACAGTCTTGCTGTACTGCTTGGGGTTTAGCATTAAGGAAACTGGTTTTGCTTTGCTGTCAGTTGTTTGCTTTGCAGCTTTTAACATAAATAAACAGGAATATAGCAAAATTCCTTGAAACCCAAACCAAGGCAGGTCTGTAATGCTACCCAGGTTCTTTGAAGACTGTTCTGGTATCACCACTTTGCATTGAACCAAAGACTCAGTTGCAAGGCATGCAGCTGCAGCAATGGTAAGTCCTGTGGCTAGATGCTAGATGGGGGTGTACAGGGGCCTTCATGGAGGCATGGAAAGCCGAGGAAGAGCAGAGAGCCCTGCCAGCAGCCAGCACCTCTCTCCAGAGAGGATGGCTCTGCTTGGGCTTTTCCAGGAGCAGCTGTGGGAGATTTAAATGGCCATAGAGAGCGCTAGCGACCAGGAGCACCACGACCAGGACCAGCAAACAGGGATCAAGAGGCTGCGCAGAGAGGGCACCGCAGTTCACGCAGCAGTTCACACAGAAGGGCTCCTGGGAAGGGCCGTGCACCCTGCTTGCAGGCGCATAGCCCAGGGAAGTGCTCTAGGTCTCTGCCAGGGTGGTGGACACTCGCCTCAGAGTTAAAACTGGTGTTCCTACAGAGAAAGCCCCTGAGATGTCTGATGCTTCCACCCAGAAGGAACTGCTAAGAAAGGAGACTTCAGTACAGATTGTAGGCTGCAACGAGTGCCCAGACCCTTCTCCTGGAGAAAAGGTAAGTACCTGCAAAAGATGTGCACAGGCTGATAATCTTTGCGTCAGGTGGCCAAGTTTCAGGGAACAGTTAAAAGGCTGTGTAGTATTAGAGGGGCTGAAACAGAAATAGGTAAGCGCTTTCAGAACCATGCTTCTGTGGTAGACACTGCAAAGAATGAGGCACCTTGGACTCTGTGACCCACAAAAGAAGGACTCTGCTCCAGTCCCCACACACCAGCATTACAACCAAAAACTGATATGAAGATTTAACAGCTGTAGACACCCACAAGTAAGGTCTGCATGGAGAAATTGTACCAGCAGCACACAGTGGATACAGCAAAAAGAAACGACGAGTGCTTGTAGTGGGTGACTCTGTTAAGGGGCACCAAGGCACCCATCTGCCAGCCTAACAGGGAGTCATGAGAGGTATGCTACCTTCTGTGAACTAAGGTCTGAGATGCTGCTGAGAGTGTGCCACAACTTGTCAAGGGTGTAGACTACTATCCATTGCTACTTTTTCATGTGGGCATGAATGGCACCACAAGCAAGAACCTAGGCAGAATCAAGGAAGACTACAAAGCCCTGGGCATGCAAGCAAAAAGTATTGGTGCCCAAGTTATCTTTTCTTCCATTTTACCAGTTAAAGGAATGGGTGCAGCCAGAAATAGAAATATAATGCAAACCAACTTCTGGCTTCATGGCTGGTGCCATCATGAGGGGTTTGGCTTTTATTCAACAACTATAGCCTGTTAAGGAGGGATGAGTTCCACCTGTCTAGAAGAGGCAAGGGAATCTTTAGCAGCAGGCTGGCCAACTTGGTGAGGCAGGCTTTAAACAGAAAGACAAGGGGGATGGGGTCCAAAGTGGCAACAGTCATGCAATTGCAACCAACTGGGGCATAAGTTAGGCCAACCAGAGAAGCGACAAATATTCCTTAGCTGCCTCCCAAGATGAGAACCAGAAGACCAACCACCTCATGTGTATGTATACCGACATATGCAGCCTGGGGAACAAGCAGGAGGAACTGGAGCTCTGCGTCCAGTCAGAAAGTTATGGGTTTAGATTTTAGAAGAGCAAACTTCAGCTTGCTCAGACCTCAGTTGGGAGGGATTCTGTGGAAAACTTCCATGGAGGATAAAGGAGCAAGAGAGTGCTGGGACTTTTTCAAGAATGCTCTCCTGGAAGCACAAAAACAGTTCATCCCCTTTAAAGGTGAAGGAAGTAGGCAGAGCAAGAGAGTCCCTTGGCTTAACCGTGAGCTTCTGAGTTTGCTCAAAACAAAAAGAGAAGCATATCAAAGATGGAAAAGCACACATTACCCATTGAGAACTACAAGAGCATTGCCAGGGTGTGCAGAGATGCAGTTAGAAAAGCAAAAGCTCAACTGGAATTGAAATTGGCCAGAGATGTCAAAAACTACAAGAAAGCGTTCTTCAGGTATGTAAACAATAAGAAGAAGCAGAAAGAAAATATTGGCCCGCTGTTAAACAGAAGTGAATTAGTCACAAACAATGCTGAAAAGGCAGGGGTTCTCAACACTTTCTTCACCTCTGCCTTTACCAGCACCGTTGGGCCCCAGACCTTGGGAACAAAAATCCAGGTTGATGCAAACACAGACTCACCATCAATGAAGGAAGAGTTGGTATGTGAACTATTACTGGAACTTGACCCCTACAAATCAATGGACCCTGCCAATATCCACCCAATGGTGTTGAGAGATGACTAACATTGCTGTGACGCCACTCTTTATAATCTTTGAGAAGTCATGGAGATCAGGGGACATCCCAGAAGACTGGAAGAAGGCTTCTCTACAAGAAGGGGTTAAAGGAGGATGCAGGAAATCATAGACACATCAGTCTTACTTTAGTCCCTGGGAAAGTTATAGAATGAATCCTCCTGGTGGCTATCAAATGAAGCACATGACTGGGAAAAGCCAGCATGGATTCACCAAGGGCAAATCGTCTTGGCAAACATGATCGCCTTCTTTGACAAAGTAACCTGCTTGGTTGAGGTGGGATGAGAAGTGGACATTGTCTACCTGGATTTCTGCAAGGCTTTCAATACAGTTTCCCACAGCCTTCTCCTAGAGAAACTGATATGTTATGGTCTAGACAAGTGGTTTGTGCGGTGGGTGGGGAACTGGCTGACAGGCAGCACCCACAGGGTGGTGGTAAATAGCTCCTTTTCAAACTGGCAACCTGTCAGCGGTGGCGTCTCCCAGGGATTGATATTGAGGCCAACGCTGTTTAATATCTTCATAAGTGAACTGGATGATGGGATCAAGTGTACCCTGATGAATTTTGCTGATGATACCAAACTGAATGGGCAAGTGGACACTTCAGAAGGGAGAGCCACCCTGCAGGAAGACCTGGATAGGCTGGAAAAGTGGGCTAACAAGAACCTTATGAAGTTCAACAAAGATAAATGTAAGGTCTCGCACAGGGGAAAACATAATCTGGGAGTGCAGCACAGGCTGGGATCTACCCTGCTGGGGAGCTGCTCTATGGATAGGGGCCTGGGGTTCTTGGTGGACAGCAAGCTCAATATGAGTGAACAGTGTGCTGCTGCAGCAAATAAAGCCAACAGGATGCTGGGTTGCATCAACAAGAGACAAAGAAGTCATTATCCCACCCAGTGCTTGTCAGGCCATACCTGGAATACTGTGTTCAGTGTTGGTCCTGGTTATACAAAAAAGACGTGGACAGGCTGGAGAGGGTCCAGAGAGGGGCCACAAAGATGATCAAAGGACTGGGAAGCCTGCCATATGAGTAAACCCTGAGAGAGCTGGATTTGTTCAGCCTTGGGAAAAGAAGGCTTAGGGGAGACCTTATCACTATGTTCCAGTATTTAAAGGGTGGCTGCAAAGAAGATGGAGACTCTCTTTTTACAAGGAGTCACATGGAAAAGACGAGTGGTAATGGGTACAAATTACTCCTGGGGAGATTCCAATCGGACATGAGAGGAAAATTTTTCACAATGAGACAAATAATCCATTGGAATAATCTCCCAAGGGAAGTGGTGGGTTCCCCAGTGTTGGACACTTTTAAGATTTGGCTGGACAGGGTGCTGGGCCATCTTGTCTAGACTATACTTTTGCCAAGAAAGGTTGGACGAGATGATCCTTGAGGTCCCTTCCAACCTGATATTCTATGATTCTGTGAAAGAAGTTCTCAAAGGGAATAATCAGGTAGAGAGCATGTTTTCAATTTCTGCTTATGCCTTTAGAAAAGCACATCCAATTATTGGAGATATCTTTGTATGTAAATATATAAACTACAAATTTTATACATTTTTATAGGGAGGCAATATATATATTGCCTAAAATGTTATAGCTGATTCCTTTGTTGGATTGTTTTTCTTTCCAGAATCTTTCAAGATTAACTCGCCAAAATCTGAATGCAAAATCAGGTTAAAATACTGAATATAATTTAAAAACACAGCTTTTTTCCCACTCATATTTATGATCAGACAAGTACTGATTTCCATCTTCTAGTCTGTTCAAAAGGTACTGTTTATTAAAAAGAAAAGAAACCATTCAGAAAGCATGAAAACTTGTACTTGGGCTCTTCCTTCTCCTTGATATATTTAACTTGCTGTATAGATTTAGGGTTTTTTTTTTTTTTTCAAACTTTCCTTGAGTTTTTAACTTCCTGCCTGGCAACTGCTGGCTCCTGAAGTGCTGAGCACAGCACTTGCTGAGAACCAATAAAAAGTCAAAGACTTGATGTCAGGCTCTCTTAGACTTATTTAATCACTATGAGTGGAAAGGAAGACGGATTTTGATTAAGACCAGCTAAACCAATCAATAAAGTCCTTGAACTTTCATAAGTCACTACTGGCTACTTTCAATAACAGTGATAGCCTGTACTTAGGAAGAAATATCCTTACATTAGTACCGTTACATATGAGACCTATACATGGACAACCACTGAATACATATGTATGCTCCTGTAAGAGGGCGCATTACAATTCTTAACATTCTACTGTTGTTGCTGTTGGGAGGTGTAACTCTAGCTCATTTGTTTTTCACTGAATCTGTGAGAAAGCTGAATTCTAAAATGACACTCAGATAGCTATATATAAACATAAAAGGAGACTAAATGTATATTGAGTAGTGTGACAACTTTACAATGTGCAATTTTCACTAATTCCGTTCTTGATATACTAGTCCAAGTTCAAAAAAGGAAGAAGGTCAGGATGGAGGTGCACTACTTCAGGATCCTCTAGATCTGTTGGATATGAGACTTAAACAAACAAGAAATTACTTTCATTGATTAAATGTAGATTGAATTAGTAGGAAAAAATGACAGGCCCTGCTAAGGTTGTGTCCTCTAGTCATTGTTTAACTCAGCATGACAGATTCAATCTGCTCAGCCCAAAGGAAGGCCAAAGATGTCACTCACGGACTCTGAACAATGCTAGAGCCGTAGAAGAGCAAAATCGAAAAGTTGCACTTTATCAACTCACAGCCTGGAGCCACTGTTTTCATTCGGGTTATGTTAGCAGAACAATGAGCTACAGCAGGCGCAAGACCGCTCCGCATAATAATTATAGGTATCCCACAGGCAAAGCTCTTGTTGCTTTTAAGACTTGACAGAATGTGTCTTGTAGGCATGACCTAGCAGATGGAGGAGTTTTTTCTTTCATCTTTTCCAAAAAGCCACCTAGGTGAAACATAAAGAATCCTGATAAGGGATATATTTTCTCCTAAAGGGGTAGGTTGATTACTGTAAGCTGCTCTTCTTTTTCGTTCACCTTAAAAATAATTGCTGGTTACCTTAGTAGAAGGAAGTCAAGTATAGCAACACAAGCAGGGATAGACCTTTTGCTCTATCTTCCTAATTTGTGTCACCTACTGCACTGCCTTATGTATTGATGGTAGAAAAAATGAAGCAGAAAATTAAGTCTGAAAGGCGTTTTTGTCCTGCTGTCACTTTGTACAACATTTAGTTCAGTTGACATGACACTGTGCCTTTTGTTACATAAAACTGTCATATTGTCCCCTTCTGGTTAGCCACAGTTGCTGGCCAGATCAATAATGTCTGTCAAAACTGTCAAATAATGAAGATGGTCTAAAAATATCTGTTATAATAGAAAGTATTTTTAATGACCATTAAAAAATACAACAAAATTATGTCACCAACAATATGAGCAAAGAAATGAGATAAACTTAACTGTTAGACTAGAGAAACTGAACAAGGATGTTCACAGATATATTGTCATTACTGGACATTTTTATTATTTCATAACCATTTCTGATGGTTTGGCACACTACTAACCTTTGAAGACAGTTTATGACTACTGAGGGACACCTAAAACATGTTAGCCTACGTATTTAGTATATTTTGTTAGAGTCATTAGGTACTATTGCTTTGTTTTGCTTCAGCTTTTCCAGATAAAACATAAAACACAGGCAGCCTTAAAGAATACAGAAGGAAACCAGCGGAAAAATAAGGAGACTGATTGCCTTTTCCACTTTTCTGCTCTTGCTTGGACAATGGTGTGATACAGAAACTTAAGGCAAGGGATACTGAGATTTACAAACCATAGGTAATGTCTTATGATGGGATTTTCTTTTTACCTTCCATCATGTCAGACTGAAATTCTCAAGATACTTTTTTGTTTATAGTTTCTTCCTAGAAGCTCTGGTAAACATGTAATTTATCTAGAATGTGGAAGAAAGGATTAGTGCCCCCAAAGGACATGGTTTGTCCAAAAGATGCTGCAGATTTGGCCTGTGAGACTGTGCTTCCTGGCTGGATACTGCAGGAAGACACACAGCCAAATTTGCCTACTCCTCCCAAACAGTCAGAACAATAAATATCAGTGCTATCCATGTATCTTTCCAAACAT
This sequence comes from Aquila chrysaetos chrysaetos, assembly GCF_900496995.4. Taxonomy (NCBI): domain Eukaryota; kingdom Metazoa; phylum Chordata; class Aves; order Accipitriformes; family Accipitridae; genus Aquila; species Aquila chrysaetos. Next base: position 69,615,446 of record NC_044030.1, read on the forward strand.
TGTCCATTTGTTTAGCAGATATTTTTAAGAGAGTCATTTCGACTTCAGACTTAACAAACCTGTGGGTTCTACAGTTATTTCAGATTATTTCTGGAAGGCCCAGCAGGAAATGTGGGACTAGTGTAAATGTTCTCATTTATGTCTTGTTCTGTAGGGAGAAAAGGAAAACATGGATTTTCAAGTTTTATCTCATTTTTTTACTGGGACAAAGACACCTCTTCTTCTGAATTTTATGCCTTACATGTATTCACAAATGTGATTTCAACCTCCTACTACCAACTAATCAGTTTTACCTAGTCAAACCAACCCATGCATGCTTTTTATAGGTACTTTCACCACATACAAGTTGAAGGGGAAAGGAAAGATTAGGAAAAAACAGCAGCCACCAGGTTTAAACCCCAATAATTCTCTCAAGAAAATTGAAACCTATTTATAGGTTGTTCTGTGTATATAGGTGCCAACAGTTTGGGAATTACATTTTGCTCTTTCTCAGCTCAGAAAACTTCGCTCTGTAGATTTTGATCTTCATATGTTTCTCCCGTTTGAATTGAAAATATTGAAATACTACTGGGATGAAGACCGAAAAAGACTTAAGAAATTGAATTTTTTGTAGAAAAATTACATTGCAGGCCTTCTCTGTTTTTGTGACAATTAATTATACTTAAGTAGTGTACATGAGAAAAATATACTGTAATAACAGGTATGTAGATTGAATATCCTGGGGACTTCAGACATTTCCAACTGATTTGAACAGACTTTCCTGTTTACTCTCCCACTCCCAAGAAAATAAATTTTTAAATAATAGGAATCTGGGATTGATACCCTCACAGTTTTCTATATATTTCAAAAATATAACTTCTCAACATAGAGGTTAAAAGAAATAACAGGATTTTCTAGCCAGGAACATATGCTTCCATATATTTCACTTTGTGCAGGTTTTATTTTGAGCTTGATAGTGGTTTTCCTTCTGATCCCAGATACATGTATGTTCTCCAATAACCTGGTCTAGTGTTTAACCAGTCTCATGGAGGAATATTTCAGGGGAATTTCTATTGTTGCTCCTCATTCCTCTAGCCTGTTGGGGTTCCTCTGAGCAGCAATCCTGCCATCCTGGATACCAAAAACTTCCCCCAGTTTGGTGAATTCACAAGCTTGCTGAGGGTTCCTTCATTCCCACCATCCCAGTTGAAGATAAAGATGTTAAAAAGTTCTGGCCCCCTCAGCCCCTAAGCAATACATCTTTTAGGCAATTTCCAGGTTATATTTGAACTGTCTGCCACAACCTTTAGTGCCTGACAGTCAAGATTCTTTTTAGCCATGTTGCACTCCACCATCCAATTCCTATCTCCTCTGGCTAACAGGATAAAATGGGATATTGTCCTAAAAGCTCCACTATAGACAAGAGTGACTTTCTGCCGTTATCCACAAAGCCAATCATTTCATCATTAAAAGGCAACCAGTTTCATTAAACATAGTTTGCCCTTTGGTGAATCTGTGCTGGCTGTTCTCAGACACCTTCACTTTCACTTGAATTTTAATGAAATTTCAAGTCAGTATGAGGGAAAAGTATTTCGCTGTGAGGGTGGTCAAACACAGTAATGGGCTCTCAGAGCTGTGGTGAAAACTCCGTCTTTGGCAATATTCAAAACTCAACTAGAAGTGGCCATGGACAAACCTGAATCAACTGACCCTGCTTTGTAGTTCCCTAGATCCTCTTCCCTTGCTTTTTGAAAATCTACTTCTCCAGTCTTGTATAACTCCATCTTATTTACAGAGGCCCTCTTTGGTCCTCCATTCCTGTGGCAAGGACCTTTCCCCAAGATTCCCACTAGGCATGAAGACTGGGAGGCTGGGGAGCAGACCTTGCTGTTAAGGACTGAGGCACCTTAGTATCTCAGCCTTTCTATTTTCTCCTCACGACCAGTCTGCAGCAGATGCCAACCACAATACCCCTTGGCTCTCATCCCAACCCATAGAATTGTCCGTTTTGTAGCACAGTTCCAAGAATTTAAGCTCTTGTTTAGACTGCAACTCCACCCATCTTCCCATGCCTACCTCCCCCAGGCTCCAGCTCATATCTGTCATTGCAGCACTCCTCATGCAAGCTATTCCTGAGGCCTGCAAACTTATCATGAGTGTTGTGCTACATGCTGGTACCACAGCTTATTCATGAGTAACAATAGCCATGGGAGATTTTAGTCAAGAAATCATTGCTTATTCTGGTGATAAATCCATGCTAACAAATAAGAAATAATGTCTGTGACAGAATTTTATTAATTATTATTTTGGACAAGAAGTATCTAAGAAGATGGCATTTTAACTCTTGAAAACATATATATTCTTATCAAAGATGTAATAAATGAACTGAATAAATAGCTATGTATTTAAAAATTGCTTTTATAGTTTATTTTATAATACTTTTCTGAAAGAACTTCCTTTTTGCCAGTTCTAAATGATTCTTTTAGTCAGATACATAACATAAACTGAAGACTGGAACAGGAACCTGTTGTGGACTTTATTGTAAACAAAACCCATTCATATATATTGACCACTTTCTGAAGGATGAATCAGAAATAAACTGATTATGAATATTTTTCTTAGTAATTATTTCCTGTACAGCTGGTTGTGGTTTTGTGAACAGACTGTTTCATTCAAATGAAAAAAAAAAAAAAAAAAAAGCAGCAAACTAAAACTAAACTTTTGTGATCAGCAAGATGTAGAATTTAATGTCTCGAATGGTGATGTTTTATGACATTAATTAAATGCAATGAGGAGGGTTACCATCTGACCCCTAGAAGAACAAACCACATGCTGCCTTTATGATTTAAATTTTTTTCCTGGTTCTTTCTGTACAATTAAACTCAGAACTCTAGGAGCTCCTTTCACTATGTTTCAGTGCTGACCATGTGGGGTTTTTTTAATTGTGTCCACTCAAAATTTAGAAATATGCAAATACCTTTGGTTAATACCAAGTAAAAGTAAAATAGTAATTTAATTTTTAAGTATTTCTTTAGTTTTGAGGGTGTTTACCCCATCATTTAGATGAAATTCCAGTTTTAGTAAATTCCTTGATATAATTCGTGAACTGTAAGATTCCTCAATATATAGTAAATTAATTGGAACAATTCTCAGTCTGACATGTCATAGTTTATGTTTGTAAACTCATAGAATAAAATAAAGTGTTGAAGTTCTTGTATTCTGTGTGTTGTTTAAGGTCTTTAACATACTGTGGTAAATGGCCTGTGTATTACACAAAATTAATTAATTAGACTTTTCTTTTAAATTACAGATATTGTTCATACTTTCTCAAGGTTTAAGGCAGCATAAAGTCAGAGATTTAATTCTTGTGAACTGATTTCTGCTATTTCCTTGTGCAATAGCACAAGGAAGTCCTGTGAGAAGAAAACCACAAGTGACAAGATTTTCTCTCACTTGACTTGATCTAGAGTTTAATTGTGTGGTGTTACAGCATATTTGCAAACACATTCTAACTAATGTAGCTGCAAAAAGCAATAATATATTTTAGCATGTATCATGGAGAATTAAAATTTTGAAAGATTAGTATGTTACAGATACAACTGACATATGTTCAAAAAAATTGAGATTATTCTCTTTTAGATGAGACAGTCTGTAACATTCTGTTAGTAGCTTGGAATACTAACCAGGGAAATGAATCAATTTTTTACCTCAATTTCTTTTTTTTCCTACAAAAAGCCTGCTTATGTTGCCAAATCAGTTTTCCATAGTGTTTGAAAAAAATAAACTTCTGTATTCTCACAGAATATAATTTTTCTGGATAATTTTGTATAGATTGATCTTTACAAAAATAGGCAGAAATTTTGGCCTGCAAATTTCCCACTATTCTTACATATATTTTGGATGTCCATTATCTAAGTTTCTTATGTCCAGGTTTCTGACATTTTTCCCTGACACTATTTTTCTTTCAGTGCAGCTTCAAAATTGAGGACTAACACCATTTCCAGGAAAAAATTAATTTTGCCCACATAATAAAAATTTGGGGGGATTCTCTGCAGAATTTGTGTACAGTGGAGTTAAGTACTTATTTTTTCTTCATTTTTTTTAAAGCTTTTTCAGAGCTTTTTTTCTTTAGTAACCGCAGGAGAAAAAGCAATTTTCTTGGTTTGTAGATTTGGGATCATTTTCTATCTCTTTTTTTTTTAACTACAGGATGAGCAAATTGAGTTCCCTTTCACCCTCTGAAAGTGTACTTGACTGGAATGACTCTTTGTTTATGAGAGTTGAATTTCAGCCAAGAAGAAATTAGTAAGTCTTCGATTCTGATTAGTGTACTTGTGATAATTCCTCTTGTGGTGAGAGTTGTCTGAAGTGAAAGTCTTCATTCAGTCCTATTTATTGATGATAACATTAAAATTTTCAACAATATAGGGTACTTTGACTCTTTGACCACTTATGCTGCCCTTAAAAGATACTATCAGTCACCCAGGAAGCTTCCACATTGAATACACACATACGCATTGATTAGGTACTTTCTTACACCCCTTATAAGGAAATCTAAATAGGATATGTGGCCAAAAGATCTATGACTTTTGCAGAAGGTGCTAATGAAGAGTTGGATTGTCTCTAGGACTGACACAGCTGCGCTCAGGAGTGGAAAGGAATGTTTCCCACTTGCCCATCCCTTAAGAGTGTTGTGGCTCTGGACACCAGTGAAGAACTAATCAAAGGCTTAATGAACAATATTCTTCCCACATCAGCAGATGGATGGGGAACATATGAATGGCTCTAGATAACAAGCATGGCTCTCCAGGTGAAATTCAAGGCATCATCTACAACCTCCGAAAAGGTTTAAACAATCTTCTCCTTCCTGCACGTCTGCCAAATCTGGAGCAGGGTGGGGAAGAAGAATAAAAAAAACCCAAATCTCTAAAGACCGAATTATGTTTCTGTTTTGAATTATGATTCAAAGTCTTCATCCCTTCTCCCCTCAAAAAAATCATAACTGGACATAGGAAAATTAGTGATTATTTTTGATTTACTAAATGAACTACAACCTCTAAAGTTCACATTTATCTCCCCATTAGTTCATTTAGGGATTATTATAGCTTAAAACTGTTATTTTTAAGCCTTGAAGTCTGTATGGGTAAGTAGTAACAGGAATCACTAAAGACTTCCTAAGGTCTAAGACAAGGCCTAATATCCTTAAAGAAACTGGTGTACAACTGTTTAATCCATTGTTTGAATATTCTGTACAATTAATATGCTAAATCTTATTGACATTTAACTTCCAGCAAATGGCCAATACAATGCAAATATTCCAAGTAAGAACCTGTTTACTAGCAATAGAGGACTGAAATTTTCTGAATTTGAACTTCCATTGAGAGTTTAGGTTTTGGTAAAAAGGGATGCAATTTTTTCACCAAAAAAAAGGATACTATTTCTTTAGCAGATTTTATTGAATTACCTTTATATTGCAAAGGAAGAGTTCTAGACTTCTGCAAATTATTATATTTCTCATTCTGTACCTTCTAACATATGAGAAAGTCACCTTCAGAGACTCCTGTCTTGTTTGTTACCATTCAAGTATCATTCAAGTAAGGTGTCCTGCTTAATATTGTTTTTAATTCTGTTTTGCTCTAACTATGTCATGTTGATACTATTATTCATTACAGTAGATACTAAAAAATGGTATATCTTTATCCCTATACACATTCATAGCTAGTCATGCCTCAAAAAGCAGGAACAAGTTTAACTAAAAGAAAATTAATGCATAATGAGCACAATCAAGTGTGAGGAAGGTGGAAAATGTCATAGAAATCATCTCAGCTTGCAGAAAAATGGACAGTTTTGAATAATAGAAATAAACCAAATGACATAAAATGGATATGAGGAGAACAACCACTGAAGGGAAGCAGTGCAGGTATCTAGGTTGTAAAAGGGGCAAGTGTAGAGGGAGGCTGGGATTCCAAGAATATTCATCTTTTTCTTTATTAAAAATCATGGTGTTCTTGGTCCTTCTGAGTATTTCATATTGGTGGCAGAGGCGAAAGAAAGTATTTTTTTTTAAAATGGTTAATCTATTTTTCAGCTGCAGTAGTCTCCCTGACCTCTGCAGTGCCAGAGCTCTGGAGCTGTCAGGTTCATTCTGAGCGAGGAAGCAGTTCAAAACATTGAGTCACAGCCCATGTCAAATGTTGAGCACCAGCAAAAAGCCATTTATGAATCAGTTCAGGCCAAATAATTATGCAGACATTATTTGGTATATAATTATGAATACCAAACATATCCAAGAAAATTGCAATTAATTCAGAGATTTGCACAATTTACAAACAGAAAAACTTTTTCTTCTTTGGAAGCATTGCTTATCTATAACATGGCAACATTTTGTTTCAGAGCTTTCTGTTATGTAGTAATTTAAGACTGGAACTAAGGAAGGAATGGTCACTTTATTCCATGGGTTTGGGTGGAGAAATCTACTATTTTTGTACATAAAGCAAATTATTCAATTAAGATAACATCTGGAAGCACAGTGAAGATATTTTTTTTGTTTGCTTTTTTTTTTTTTTTAATACACCAGCTCTTTTTCCATTATAGTCTTCCTTTCACAAATGGCCTTAGATATTCAACATGTAATCCTATTGGGATAATGATTCATCAGTGTGCTCTGCCTCTGCAAAAGAGGAGATGAAACAAGAAAGTTTTGCAGTAACATTGTTTCAGACACAGTTGTAAATTCTTGCTCAACATAGCATGCCATAATGTTCAAAGGAATATTGCCTTTTTAAACAAATATTTTTTTCAAGAATATTTACTTCTTATTAACAAAACATACCTCCTTTTCCAAAATTAGAATGACAGTTGTCTTTCTCCTTATTCTGTCATTAGTAAAAAGGTGGGTCAAAATACTTGAATCATTTGCTATTGCTTATGTACTCAGGGAAAGGTATAGACTTTATTTTACATTTCTGAAATATTGTTTGCATGACTACATAGTTAGCGAATTTGGTCTCGGATTTTAGAGAGAAAATATTTTTCCAAAAGCTGTCCTGTATTTAAAGGGTTGGTATTTTTACAGCCAAAAGTGGAATGCCCTTTTTTAAACCATTTGTGGGTTAGATTTAATGAAGTTTTAGCTGCCTAACCTGGAGACCAAACATTGGGACCAAAACTGCATTTCAGAGAACTCCTGACTACATGTTTCCTAGCCCCAAAGGCCACAGAACATACAAGGTATCTTTATTTTGATTGGAAAGGTCCCTACAACTCAGCATAGTTTATGTCACATGGTGAACCAGACCTTAGGCATTTCTCTTTTCCCACTGAACACTAAGCAGTTTCAGAGTATGCCTACTGTGCATTGACTTCCAAGGCAGCTGCTGCTCAGAGGCTGTTTGGGCACCAGTTGACTTGTGGGAAATGGTGAATGTCTGACTTTGCATCACTTTTTTTTTCCCTCTCCCTTTTCCCTTCACTTATTAAACTCTGTTTATCTTGACATGATTTTTTTCACTTTTGCTTTTCCTATTCTTTCCCCTGCCCGTACCCTGAAGGGTAGTGAGTGAGTGAACAGCCGTGTGAGTGTTTAGCTGCTGGCCAGGGTCAACCCACAACACTGCTCTAGCACAACAGGTGGCCCCAAAAAGCAAGCGCATCCAGCTGCTTGGCATGCACCAATGTGGGCTTTAGATCAAGGGACCTCAAGGCTTGGTTGGTCAGACCTCAGTCAGAGCAAACTGAAACCCATGGTATTACTGTGTTTTGTTCTGCAGAGGTTAAAGAGAAGCAGTAAATTTGCTTAAATATGTACCTATATTAAAGTTATACATAACTTTAAGTGGTAGAAATATGGAGTCTTTTGTGTTACAGTCAGATAAGACTGCTACTTCCCTGCTTCCTTGTCTGGTCACGATGTCTTCATTGATATGCTTTTGACATTTTGTTTACTGACTTCAAATGGCTTTGTGCAGGTGCTAATGGGAACGAGGCATATCTTTATTTTCCACCCTATTCAAAAGTTAGGTCTTCCATTAACTCTTATAACACCTACGTGAATGTTTGGAATTTGGCTTGCTTAGTTGTTCATTATACTATAATTGTCTTTTCCCCTTATGTTTGTAACTTCTTTACATCAGCTGTACATTGTAAGAAAAAATATCTTCTAATTCCAGTTCTATCCTACTCATTGGTAAGTCAGAGGCTGGTCAGCCTCTGTAGAAATATATCCCTCCATGAGATTTGCAAGCCTCCAAACTTTGAGGCTCCGAACTGCTATACCAATCCACTCCCAACCTATATATTATGATGCTTCTTTAGCAACTGAAAATTCCTAAACTATCATTTTCATGCTTATTTATGCCATTTGATGACAATGTAAAGAAGAAAACATAGTCTATACAGAGGAAGAACTATAAAGGCCAGAAGATGTTATGAACAGAATAGCCTTTTTCAGATTTAGAACTGAATCTTTTCCATCAAAACCAGAAACATGTTAAACCTTTTGGTTACCTTCTATCTAGTTATTAATACAGTTTTTGTAATTTGTGTCTCTAGAGCAGTGAACAGATGGCACTTGAATCTAGTCTGAGCTTGTGTAACTAATTTGTGCCAGTCGGGAGGGCCCATTTCCTTCAGTTATGATGAGCAGTAACGATAAGAATGTACCTTTCTAATTGACTGTGACATGCAGACATCCTAATACTTTTATCTCTTTCTGCTCAGAGATTTTTTCAAGACATATTTCTCCTAAGTTTTCTGCAGCACTGAAAGAACAATGAATGCACTTAGTTATTTGCCTTATTAACTATTTACAGTGTGACTGAAGAATAACTCTATTTTTTCTGAAATGAAGACTTGTTACTTCTACACTTACCTTTCCAGTTTAAGCTGTGCAATAACTTTGGAAGAGAAGTGGGTGTATGGGTAAGCAGTCTCCCATTGGCTAGTGGTTATGGCATTCACATAAACACGGAGGTCTCCTGGGACAAACTGCTGCTTCCACCACCATTTATTGTTTTTGTGGGTGGTTGTTTTTCCTCAGTGACAATGTCACTTGCAATACACAAGAGAGCCTGACAGCAGGGATCAGAGGCAAGGTCTTCCTCTTCCCATACCAAATCCCTCCAGTCTAAAGAGTTACACTCACTAGTCTACTTTCTGGCCTGCTAAATCCTGAAGGTTTGTATGCAGAGCTACAAATGCAAGAAGACAGGTGGGGAACAACCTTCCAACCACAACTGCTATTATTTGGTGCTTGGGTTTCAGTACAAGCAAATGGAAGATGTAGGTGAACCCTGCTCAAATATGGTCTCCTACATGCCAAATGGGTGCTTCAACCACCATGTACATATGCTACTACATAAAAGATGTTTCTTTATCATTATGCTCTAAAAGCAATCTGTGGATGTACCTGCCTGCTGTAGAGACCCCAGGGGTATATGCAAGGTGCATTTGCAGAACACTGACAGGTGGAGCCCTTCAGGCACTTGCTGTGGAAGAGTGCCTACAGTTTTACTTCAGATAAACTTTAGGTCACAGGAAAGCTGCTGGGCTGCTCAGTCAGATCGAAAGTGTAGTGCTGGAAGGAGAACCAGAAGTTCAAATCTGGGACATCAACTGAATTTAGGCTTCCAGAATCAAGTAATGGCTGAGTGGAGAATTTTTCAAAACTAAATTTTTGACACAGGTACTCAAGTCCTTTCTTACATCTTGCCCTTGCTGTGTGTGAAATACACAATTGAATCATCAAGGAATAAATCCTTAATTTGAAAAAGTCTGTTGACTGACTGTTTTCTCAACTGTAAAATGGCCAATGACTTAGAGACCTTGAGTTTTTTACGAAGTTTTAAAGGCATATGAAACTCAGGGGGTTTTTTGTATGATCCTTCGATAATCACAACCTTTTCTAATAATATTCGATATCTGAAAAGTGATGCAATTGAGTCTGCAAGAAAGCAAATCTTAATTGGGCATGTTCCTTGCAAACACATGTTTTTCTTGTGTATGTTGCTAAGTTCACTATTTCTGTGTGCTTTGAATTGCCTTTTACAACCTTCTTATTTGCTAATGAACCTCTCTTTATAGTAGTTCCCACCCCCAACATTTGTTTTTATCCACTTTCAAAAATTGTATCTGCAAGCTTTTGTATATTGTTTGACACTCTTTCCTACTGTGCTGTGCTACTCTTTTTTAATTTTATACATCAGAAATAAAAGGCTATTTTGAGCTACAGCTTTAGTTATCAGTAATGAAAGGCCTACAGAACCAATTTTTAGGCCTGTCTATTTATTGTGTGCATTCTTCTTTTTCAGAATGGATATAGTAAGATGCATCTAATCTGTATTATAGTATCCATGCCGTGATGGATTTTATTACTTCCTCCTGTAGGATTGAGCCATTATGAGCATCCTGATCTTAAAAGGAGCTCAATACTCAGAGCTCCCAAGGGAAGCAACAGGAAATGCTCAGCATCTCACAGAACCAGCCCCTCCAATGTAAATTGTTGTATCTGCCATAACTTAATGGTGCTCTAAGTATTAATTTCAGTCTTCATATCTGTTCCTTTCTTTATTTCCTTAAATAAAAAGTTTTGCTTATCTGATATCTTTTAAGGCTGTTTCTGTATAAAAATAACTCGCCAAACTGAATATGCTTTGGACGTTTTAGATCATTTGTTTTGTTTGTCCAAATGCTGTATAATGATGTTTGGGATTTTTGCTGCTTCATCATTATTCACATAATCTTGTACACAGTGCTGTCTTGAGTTAAGTTGCACATTTCTTATGCAACTTTATGTTATTCTAGTCTGGCTCACTTTCCTAGAACCTTAATATTACCTTAGTAAAGGAAGAGTATTTATAACACATGCAAGATACATACAAGGAAAAAAAATTACTAACTGATTTAACAAATTAACTGTATATTCCTTGTATCCAGTTCCATACTACTCTCTAATATTAGGAACATATAAATCTTTGAAAAAACGTACTATATTAGATCACTTGTACCCTCTCTCAGTTTATACAGACAGACTTGCATTTCAGGAAATCAGGTGTTTGCCACACAGTCTAGGCATTTGTTTGTGTGCATTTGATATATATTTATATGTGTATGTGTTTGTGTGCATACATATAGGTATATATATATACACCTACATTACAAAACATCCAAGCACAGTCCACTGGCTATTGCTATATTGATATAGTAATGAGCACATATACTGTATAGGTACTGCACTGATTCCAAATAATATTCGTCATCTTCCAGATGCTGGAAATGACAGTCTTTGTGTATAATATGTCTCCAGCACAATTTAGACCACCATACGCTCATTTGCCCTCAAGTAGGCCTATTTAAAGTATAATTGACTGCCCTGGCAATTATTGTGAATAGCAGCTGTCTGCTGGTAGAAAAAAAGGCATATATATATAATGACAGAGAAAGGATCAAATACAAGCGATAGGAAAAAAGCAAAAAGAAAATATCTATATAAGGTGTTTTAGACCAGATTTTATACTGGAAAGCCACAAGGCCTATTAGCCATTTCCAATTAGGGACTATCGAAAAATGAAAGAAAGTACTCATCTATTTATGAAAAGCAGCTGGGTCTACCCTAAATATAAAACTGGCAAAAGTTTATTTGTTCTAAAATTGTTACAGCTTACAGCACTTCATTTATTTTCATTAACTGCGTTAGGTTTTGTTGAAACCTTTGTTGTATCATGTACCTTCTGTATCAGACAAAAACACCTTGCTTTGTTTTTCTCCTAAATAGCTACATAATTAGATGGATTATTTCATGTGTCTGTGCGTGTGTTTGCTGAAGAGAACAAGCCAGATAAATTAGCACTTAGCAGAACACACAATAGCACATAATATGCCCTTGTGTTTCATATAAAGCTTTATTTGTCATTCACTGCTGGTTGGCAAAACTGACTTTGCTTTTGAAAATGACAGGTGGTACTCTGGTGCTTTCTGTATGAAAAAGAGAAACCTTCACCAAGACAGGGTCTGTCAATAGCTCCTGTGATTTAGTGTTCAACCGTGGGCTTGTGTTTCCTCTAAAGTTTTGTTTCATTTGCACCTCTTAGGTCTGACATCACCAAGCCACTTTAATAGTTGAGATTCTATACCACAAGTTACATTCAGTCCCCAAAAGACCTTCCCCTTTCCTCGGGGCCTGATTATAAGACAGGTGAAGTTCAGTATATTTCAATAAGCTCTGCATTCCATGTCAGGAATCAATAGCCCTCCTCCTTTCTTTAGGGGTTATTAAATTGCAGCTGTAACATTAGCCATGTTTATCTAATTGATTGTCTTTTCACAGGGCTAAGAAAATCAATAGCAGTCAATGGGACTGCCCTGTTTTTCCTTAATAGATGTTTTCTCCTAATTGGCTGCCTGGGTGGCTTCAGTGAGCTCAGTATGTTTTCAGAAGTCCACAATATGTTGCAGTTCTTATAAACTATTTTACCATGTGCAACAGTTATTGATTTTATAATGAAATCTAGAAAATTCAATAGCAATCAGGAATATAGATCAGGATTCTTAGGTACGTTAAGGCAAAGGGCAAATTCAGTTTGCTACCACTTCAAGCTGTGATCCAATTAAATATGTCCTTAAAGTATTATGTTAGCTAAAGACTTTCTACAAAGTCGGTTGATCAACTCTTCTAAATTTCATATGAAGAAAAAAATATCAAAAAGTTTCAGTTTTTGACCATGATGTCCAAATTACAGTTGAGTTTAAACAGCAGATGAAAGTAAGAATATATGACATTTTCAAAACTGTGCTGTCATTGAATTTTGTCCACCTTGACCTCTTGAAATATTCGTTCAAATAAGATACCTACTAGAAAACCAAGTCAGAGAGAGAACGGGTGAGGTAGGTGGGGAGAAACACTCAGCGCTACCAAAATGATGCATTTGACCTTTGTTGTAAAGGTCAGCATGTCAAATGCCTTATTCTCAGAGTCCACTCAACACTTAGAAGCTCAGTTCTGCCTACAGAGAAGCTTTGGAGGTGGCTAAATCTCACGAGCACTTATTTAATGTCATTTCCCTCTACAGTGTTGCTGCCCCAATTCTGTTCTATACCTTGATGGGATATCTTTACCTTGCATGAGTGTCAGGCAGAACAGCAGCATCAGCAGCACATCAATCACAGTCTGCAGAGATCAGCAGTCAGTGATGTAAATAGTAGGTACTAAGATGCAGCCTACATTTTGTAAATTTGTTACTGACTTAAGACTTGCTCTGCATTAGGGCACTGCATTTGCATTAAAGCTCTCCCTCAATTGTATACCACGATAGAGTGACAGCTACTCTGATTTCTCTGATAGTGGCAAGACCTCAAAATTTCTCCAGTGAGGAGAAACAGATAGAAATACTTCACTGTCTATAATCAGCCCCTGCAAAAAAAAAAAAAAAAAAAAAAAAAAAAAAGTGTCTGAGCCTGTCATTTAAAGAAAGAAATATTTAATCTATCTTTGTTTCCTAATCAGTAAAGGGAACAAAAAGAGAATAAATGAGGAAGAAAATTCCATATCATTTAAATGACAAATAGAATAAGATGTTCTCTGATTTTCTTCCTTTGTGTCAACTTTGTTGTCATTATTGTTGTTCGAATGGACAAAACAAACCTTTTGCTTGTTCCCCATCTTCAGTAGAGGACTCTTCAGTGGACTGGGTCATCAAGACAAGGCAAGCTTCTTTTTAAAATGAGCATGGGATTGTTGTTTGCATGAACACGTGATGAGATTTGTTTTGTAAAAGAGAGCTGCTTATATACAAAGGTATAGTAATGAAACAAGTTTATCACACTCTGTACACAAAACAGTGATCAAATATTGTGGCATTAAAGGGAACTAACTTTAACAAGCATCAGAACTGTAAACATAAATTGCCAGGCTATTCTAAAATCACAGGGAAGGTTTTCTTATTAGCATGTATTTGTCACAAACATCATGGAAATCTGTAATTAGAAGTACCGAGTTCCCTATAAATTTTTGTGTTTTGTATGAATGTGTTAACATTGTTAAAATGAATGAGAATCTGTATATATTCTGTAATTTGTATTCAGCCACAATGCAGAATCATATGCACAATTGAACACATTCCATAATCCTTGAGAAAATTCAAACCAAATGTGTATCCATATTAAATCTGGTAACTGCATGGCCTGTATCATAAGAGGAACTTAAGAAAAATCAGGAATCTGCAAAAGATTACCCCATGAACATGCTTTAGCCAGAAGGAAAATGCTTGTAAACATGCAATAAAATATCTTTGATTTTGCCCCAGATTTATTCTATTCCATACACAAATTAACTAAATAATTGACAGACCACCTGTCTATATAAAAAAGGTCTCTTAGGCCTGCCACTGTCTTCTCTGCACTGCTAGTTCCTTCTTAGCAGGCCAGTACACAAACTCTTTGTGTATCTCTTGCAGTCTTTGGGAAGCACTGTCAGACTTTCATTTGATCTATCCCCAGGCCCATCCTGAATTTTTTGGGCACACCAAATGTCCATTTGCCCAACTGCATAGAGTGAAAAAGGGCTAGTGGAGGTGTTGTTCCTTTGCATTCCTGTCATATTTTGATCATGTGTAAAGAAGAAATTTGGGACTTGATCAGGTGAGATATTGGATAGATGTTAAGTCTTTTCAGCATCTTGTCATAACAAGACTTGATGTTCTGGCCAACGGTACACAGAAGCGTAAGCTTGTGTAATTGTTTTGTGGCATTATGGCATAAAAGAAGAGCCCCAGTCTAGCAGAAGGACATGGTAATTCTTAGTATAACTTTCTTTGTTATTACTGGTGGAAATTAAATTCTAAAACCAGCGTGAGTTTTTTGTGGCCTTTGCTAGAATACGGAAATATAACAGTGGCAAGAGAATACTGGCATAAGTGATTTTTTTTCTTTTTAAAACCCTGTCCAGTTCTGGGAGGGGGGGGAGTTTGCTATTCATTGCAAACTGAATTATGCCTGTAGTTAATGAGGTCAAAGCAAGAACAACAAATATGAATCAGATTTGTTCTCTGTCCAGCTCATGATGTAACTGACTGAATGTAGGCCAGAACTTGTCTTGATTCTTTCTAGTGCTGAGTAGCACTTTTAACCGGTCTGAAATATGCAGAAAAATGACTATTGCTTTGTTCGCTTCTTGCTGCATTTAATCATGGATTATCATGTTTTCGATCTCATTGGAGTCTTGAAGGATCACAAGTTAAAGACAGGTCCATTTCACTTGGATGAATTTGTATCTTGGATTGCTACAATATTTGAACATTTCAGGTTTTACAGCCATGTCTTTTTTATTTTTTAAGGCATGATATCTCCACATAAATTCTTGGAATCAATATCTGAAGGATATTTTAATTAAATACACGTTTCCTGTGCTTTAAAAAATTGCCTTTAGATTTTCCTAAAATCTAAAATTCCTGAACTCCTGGTAAGACAGGTAGGAAACATAATAGAAATGGAAAGGAGAAATATGTAAACTGATAGCAACAAGCTGTTTTTCATTCTACCAGTAGAGGGACACAACCAAACACTTAAGCAAATACTCAAAAAGTATGTATTTTTTTCACAGTATCAGATATAATTTTGGCCAAATTTTTTTTGCCAAGAGTAAAACAATAACAAAAATAAATCTCTCTTACGTGTAGGGCAAATGTGAAGGGTAGAGGCCAAATACATTTCATTACCTAACATTTTCAGAAATTTTATCTGCAATCTTACAGTCAGGATATCATTTTCCCTTCAATAAGACCTACTTGAATTTCAGCAGAAGTGTCCATTCACTAGCAGTAGTGTTATGAGGAGAACGGCTCTGCCACTGGTATTCCTGAAGGTTCTCAATATTTTTGTTTTATTATGACATAACAATAAGGAATTAAAATAGTGAAACATGAAGATGTAAGGCAGCTATGTGAAAGAATATAAATTTGCATGTGGAAATGTGGGTTCCCTAGAACATTAGATGTATCAACTCAGTATTTTAGCACTGTGACTACACTAGACTTGGAACCTATTCTGACTTTAAAATGGGTAAACATATAATAGGTTACCAGATGAGTCCTAAAATTAGCATGATAACAATAATAGTGTTTACGGCAATCTAGCCTGAACAGATGAAATTCCTTTTTATTGCAGCTCAATGAAAGAGAAGCCTTGATTTAAGAAAAAAATGTCATGTAGGATCTTGCAGTATTGGAGGTGGCAATGCTGATTGTTTCTCCCCACTTGACTCGGACCTTTCTGCATGCTCTCCTGACAGAAATGGCTATTTCAGCAAGGTGCCAGAGTACATATTCTTGATAGTGTGCCTTCATATGCACAAATAAACTGTATAAATTTTTTTCTTTTTGTAGACTTCTTAAAAGTGCTAATGGAATCAGAAAAAGATGCTACTGGAAAGATCTCTTTATTTTTTAGTAAAATTACATTAAATAAAGAGTGTGAGAAATTACTATTAAAGTGAAAATGTAATATCATGAAATGCTTAAATTAATTTTTAAATACCTTTTTTACATTTATTCTAACCATTTAGTTAAAAAATAATTGCAAAGCAGTTACTAACCATTTCTGGCAGTGATGGCAGTATCTTTTTTTCCCATATAATTGTAAGAACTAATTAATAATTGGTACATATTCTACTCCAGTAGTTTTACAATTACACTTTTCTGATAACACTCTGTGTTCTAATGTTCTCAATTTCTGTCTTAGAGACATCGCTGCTAAATAACAGACTTTCTCACTCAAATCTGCATTTCATATGATATGTCAAGGTGAATATCTGTTTTCAATCACAATCATTAATCTATATGATTCTATTGCTTCTGAGTATATTTATGTATCAGGCACATTTTTCTAAAATGAAGATAAGAATGCAAAGATTGCATAATTTAAACCAGAGACCTTGTTACATTCAACCACATTTTTCATTTAAATTGCATGGCATATTTAAGTCACGGCAGAACATGATTCATTTAATCTTGGTCATTGTATTTCTAGAGTAGGCTATAGAAGAAAATTATAATCACGTTGCAGATTTAATAAGAAGGGATTGTTCCAACTAGCTATTTTCATCTGGAGGGAATATTGGTTTAAGTATCTGCCAATTTGCTACACTCCTAGTACAAAATCATAGTGGTCCTAAAGGAGGCCCACTCCGTGTTAGGGCCAAATCCAATAAAGGATTTAAAGCAAGCAAGACTAGGGCAGAATTTAGTCACTGAAGTCCTAAATTATGACTCTGTTCTCAGTTGCCGGCTAACTCTGGAGGTGTCTGAACCTATAAACTACGCTGTGACTTTGAAGTTTCCCAGCCATCTAGCTTTCCCTTAGCTCAAGGTTGTGTCCACCTTTAGTGAGTGAGCCTAACACACCCCCACTGCATTTGCATCTTTTTAAAGTACTGGTGTGTCAGACACTTTGATCTAAAGTACAACCAAAGCAAAAGGTGTTTTTGCAGCTCAGTAGATCAAGTTATTATTTAAAAAAAAAAAAAAGTGAGACACAGAGATTCAATCCCATCTCCTGTCATAGGTGTTCAAATTTCTGTTAAAGCCATCGGATTACAAGCTGCCTGGGGAGGCAAGGCAGGCATACCCCTTCTGCTGAATGTGCGCCACTGTGCAGAAGGAATTTATTCAGCCAGAAAGAGCTCACAACAGTGAGTGTGATGGTCTAGCCCTTTGATTAGGGCACTCACTTGTGACGTAAGGGACCGTGGCTCTGCTCCCAGGACTGCTTCTGTAGTTTATCGAATGACTACTTAATGGAGGTACAAGCCCAAGAGAGGAGGTAAGGAAGCAGATCTTCCGCTCACCAGATGAAGGCTGGCTTTTATGTTGTCTATGTAAGGATAATGAAGTGGTTTTTTACCTCTTACATCCCCATGTGGAATGCTCATAGTTAGGACAGAATATGGGCAATAATAATTGTACCAAATAACACTATTTTTTCTGCACAGGTTCAGACTCAAGCATGAATCACATTATAAATAATAGAGTCTAATAAATCAAGACACAGCAAAAGCAAACAATTCTCCTGTCCTGTGGGAAGATCCTGCTAGTGTGTATCTTAATAATGGCATACTAGTGCCTATATGTACACTGTGTAAAATGTCTTCCCAGGAAAGAGGACCTCTCTAGGGTGATTTTATGAAGCAGAACCTGAAAACATGTGCTGCTTCATGTGTGAATTTGATTTATTATTTCTTTAATATAGAATAAAAAAGCCCAGTCCTTGCTAAACTAAAAAAATACATGCATTTACTGTGAAGCTGAGAGTACATGAGAAGAAATCAATTTAAAAATGACTAGCACATCACTAGCTGGAACAAAATGCTCATGAATGCAACAATAATTACTTCAGAGTCAGTTCGGCATGAGATTCAGAGCAGGGTCACTTCATGGCTCTGTATTGCCTTGTACAGCCATCCAATCTGAAGCACAGAATGGCTCCTTCTCTATTTTCCCTGGGTACTGTTTTGAATGCCTGCCTACTGCTCTGAAATGGAGTAGCAGAGAAATAAAGCTAGCCATATGCGGCAAGCAAATAAGCCTAGTCCATCACTGAGGTACCATTCTTGCCTCTTTTTATTCTTTTCTTTATTTCTTGGTGTCTTTTTGTGGTTTAGAATGCACACTTATTCAGACATAAATGTTCATTAACTCCTGAAATTAATCTAGCCAGATTGCCGGCGAACTCCAGTGGGAGAAGCCAGTGTCTGAATATTTCCAAATTATTCCCACAAGTGAAAAATAAGTTATAGGAACTGCTCTGCAGGGTCTATCAAAGGATGTTGTCCATAGAATTAGCAGTTCTCTCTCATGAAGGCAACAGTCCCTCTCACCCAGCCTTTCCTATGCCACAACAGGTCAGCACCCCTTTCACACTTTCTCATGACCATCCCACACAGCCCAGAAAGGCAGACATGCCACATGTCTGTATCCCACCTACATCTCTGCCAGCAGATGATTGCTGTCATGGTCTGCAGCATGGATTGAAGAAGGTATCTTGGTGCTTGGACCTTGCTGTGCTGTGGGATCCCATTAGTCCTCTTGCTAACATCTTTTGCTGTCACATTCTTACTAATTCACTGTGTCTTTTGACTCTGCAAAGAAGTTGCCGAGTCTAGACTTGATTCAGTGTAATCTGAATTATAGGTGCATAAATTATAAAATCAGAAGACATTTTCTAGTCATCTCATCTGGGCCACTAAATAATGTAAGCTACAAGAACTTCCTGCATTAAATTCTTGCTTAAAAAGGAATTAGTCCAGTTATTTAAATGGGCAGGTGAGGTCCCATATTCTGAGAAAAGTTATGCAGGATGAGCACCCTGAAACATAAATCTCAGGAAGTGATTGACATCAGCATGTGGAATTAAATCAAGCATGGGAAGATATGTCCACTTCCTAGAAAACCATAAGAAAATGTCCACTTCTACTGGCAAAGGAATATTTTTATATATTGAAAGGAGATGACACGATAAAATACCAGTCATAAAATGTCAACACATGTGAAATGATGATTGTTTTGAATAAAAACCAGCCTGATCACAAACAAGGGTGAAGCATAGCTGTGCATGAGAAAATTTAACTTGCCTGCTTTCTCTGGTCAGAGTGGTAAAATACAGGTCATGGGAGTTTACTACGGTATGGTCTCTTTACCATAGTTGTAACAGGAATAAAACTATAAAGCAAATTCAGCTCATTAAAAGCAAATTTCTTTCACTGACCTAAAGCTGAGATAATTCCTTTTGCCTATGCATTGGCTTCCCATACTATTACTTCGTGCACACCTGAGGTATATTAGCTGCTACTGTTTTTAAGTGTTAAAAGCAGTATGTATTTCAGACACTTGATTTATAGCATAGCCAAGCTTTCAGTGAGATGCACTTTCCATTGTTCATGGCAGTTCTGCCTGCAAGCACTTGGCAGAACACAGCCTGAGGGAGGGAGGGAGGGAGGGTCTGGGCTGCACAGCCTGAACATTAGAATAACAATAGAAACTGCAGAAAATAATTCCTGGTGAGTTTATTTCAATAGTACTGGAAGTTGTGTGAGGGTGCATGTTGGGGGGGGGAATCTTTATCACTGAAGGAACAGTTGGAGGTTTTTTAAGACCAGTTTAAAAAGCTGTTGAAGAAAAAAAAAACTTAAAATGTGAAAAAATGTTGAAGAAAAGCTTCTAAAGAAAATGTAACTCTAAAACTCTTATGACCTAAAGCTCAGCTTACTAAGTAGGTATGTCAGAAGAAAAGCATGCACATCTTAAGCAAGGGAGCTAAAGAAGTCACCTGATGTTCCAAAATCCTGGCTGGGCACGGGTCTCAGAGGGGTGGAGGACAGCTGTAAGCTCTGCTGCGGGTCCTTTCTTCCAAGAGCCCAACAGAAGGTGAACTCTGTTTTCTCATTAGCAGATATGTTAATATAATATGTCACTGTCATATTCCACTGTCAGGGAAAATAGACATATTTCTTACTCTCCCTTCCCAAGCCCTGCTGACTCCTATCAGCAGCTGAGCCCCTGCTGTAACAGTGGGGGACGGCCAGCAGAAAGTCTGTGAAATCATACCCTGAGCCACAGAGGTTGGAGAGCAGTGCACTAAGTTGGGCTCAGACGTTTCAAGAGGCTGGCCTGCTCCAGTCCTGCAGACCTGCAGACCTGTGGAAGCAGGATTGTCCCTTGCACACTGCATGCTCCATGAGGAAAAGTTGCGATAACCAGCTCAGTAAAAGAGAAAATAAAATTTATGGAAACCTTACCTTGCAAGTCACATGGCTCTCATGGAGTTTTCCTTCTTTGTTGTTTGAGGAGGTACCGCAAAACAGGACATAACTTAGCTCCATTCCTTCTCAGATTTAATATTCTAGAAAACAGAATAGTTATTTGTTATATTAGGCAGTTTTAATTCTTCTTGAAGCACAAAATGTAAGCAGAGCTACATTAATATTAATGTACATGTATATGAAAAACATATATTGAATGATTATCAACATCATTAGGCAACGAGTAATTTCCTTATTGAGAAAGAATGATAATGAGGCTCTTAGTAAATCTCAAACAACACCAGAAAGACTTGTGTTGTGTATCCTTCATATTCACAGGAGAGCTGGCAACCTACCTGAGCCTCCCCTCCCATATATGCTTCCTGCAATAAGGTCAGTTGTAACAGTGCAAGGTATTGCTTATGTGGCTGCCAAGTTTTAATTGAAATGTTGTGATAAATTTCACTGCCAAGGTCAGATGTTATTTTCTGGTTAAGGAGGGTTCAAGTCGGTCTCTTAAAAAAACACTCCTGATTTTTATAGTGTCCAGTGATCTGTTCCTGGAAGTTGATTTACCACAGATATGACCTGCTTACTCTAGGCTGACCTCTTCCAAAATTGTCTAGACTCGGGTTCATTTACAGACATTGGCTAAAAGTGTATTTTAGTAAACTGGGTCCCATTTTATTAGTGTGAAAATAAGCCTCACCAAATCAATAAAACAGGAAGCCTTCGTTTTATTGCTTTAGACCAGAGACTTAAAGGTCACTTAATATAAACAGAGTTGGGCACATAGCAAAGACAGCAGTAAATGCTAGAAACCTCAACACAGATAATCTTGGTGGCCTTTCATCAGAGGGAAAAAAAAAAAATCAAAGGCATCTTTATATCTTCTCTTCACAAAAATAAAAATATTCAATGATCCAGTATGAGTTTGGTTAGAAAACATTTACGGAGCTAGTGTATTTTATGAACATATAAATTAAAGGGATTATTTCAATGACTATATTATTTAAGACACAACTTGTAAATTATGAGTTTCATAAATAAACTATGTGTATGAGTAGAATTAAAATAGAAGCAGTAAGTGTATAAAATATCTTTGTGAAGTAGCTATAGTCATAAGAATTCAGCCCATCAAAGAATTTTCTAATACACAGTTTGAATCTATTTTTTTATATATACTTACAATAGACCTGTTAAATATCTGTAGTATTGTACATGTGCTCAACAACATAATTATTTCAAATTACATGAGTTTCCATGTAACAAAACCGCATCTCACTATAATACATTGCATTTGGTAAATTAAGGTTATTTCTAAATGGTAACTTTTTGCCATCTCAGGAAATGAAATATGCAATTGAAATCATTTGATAACAAAACTAAAGTAGAAAGAAATATACCAGACTAATCATCCAGAATCATTACCAGTCACACAAAATAAACTGGAAAAAAAATTTTATTTATTATCCAGTGCTGCTATCTGTTTACTCAAGAACACTTTGGAAAAGTAAATAAGTAAGTTTATGAGAAAAAGCTCCTGTAACAAGACCTTTTATTAAATCATTCCTGCTGATATTCAAAAAGAATGGAATTATGACTTCTGTAATCAACAAACACTGATAAATTACCTTCATCACTTAATTCACATAAACTGTAATTAGACTTGAAATTTAAAACAAAGGTTTAAATTTCTATCTTTAATAAAAAATCAAGCCAATTCTAAAGCTTACAATCAGAAATTGCAACTATTTTCAGGGGAATTTTTTCCATCCAAATAAAGTTTACAAGTGTAACACTTGTATAAAGATGTTATTTCTTTAGAAACTACATGAAACTATATACATAGCTGGCTGATCAAGCACCTTAAGAATTTTGCTTTGCAAATTTGTTTCACAGGATATGGTTGCTTTTATAATGTAAAGTGCAGTTATTGCAGATCCAAATGCTAACTTCTATCTAAACTGGCCTGGCTGTTAGCATGTGTTTGTGCACTTCACGGTGCTCAGGGAAAAAAGGCTGGGCTGAACAGGAAAGAGCACCAACATTCATTCATACCAATCCCCAAAATGCCAACCATCAAGCCTGACCTCATTATTGGAAGAATATTACAAGAAGCCAGATACACCAACATTTCTCCTCAGCTTCAAACCTTATTCCTAGCCACAATCTCCTCACTCATTCACCCCTTCTCCCCTCTCTCCCTATTATGACCTTTAGCTGTCGATCTTCTTCCACAGTCCTTACTACTGTTTTCCTTAATACCATGCATGAGCTAGTAATCTGTTGGGGTAGGTGCTCAGGCTTCAATAGTGTGGTCCTCTGTTGATCTTTCAATAAAGTTTCATGACTGTTCCCTGGTGCATATCCCGTCCTTCTGTTCTTTGTGCATCTTCTACAAACCTCCTGCATTCATACGGCCTCAGGATATAAGGGATCTCCCTTTGCTATGGTATCCTTTGGCCCCAGGGCGGGAATAGGGCAAGGGCCTCTTGTGCAGTGATGATCCCTGTCCTTAAACGCATTCAGAACAGCTGTGTTGCTTGTCCTTAATTCCAGAGCTAGAGTATACTCTACCTGGTCTTTTAATACAACTCTTGTGCCCCTCTGTCCTATGAAGCAGTTACACAAAACTACCTTCATGGAGTTTGCCTCCTGGGCTGTGGCAAAGGTCCACTCCCATGAGACCCTTCCAGGTTTAAACACAGAAGGAGACTGCAGATCAGGACGGGGAAGGTATTTTTCTAACGCCTTGACTTCTTTGTTCTTCCTCTCAGTTTCATTATCATGAACCATCAGGATCTCCTCGGAAATTTGCCAGACTTTTAATAGGAAGAATAATATGGTCCCTCATTTTAGAGCAGACAATCTTAAAAATCTTTTTCTGATATTGGACAGTTAGACTATTCTGCAAATGCCAAGCTCAGTTACAAGGACTCAATAGAGAGGTGTCTGTTGGGGCACCCAAACATGCTTCCTTGCTAACAAATTTCAAATTGGGCTTTGTATCTGTATTGGCTTTGTGTGGCAAGGTTTTGGTAGTGGGGGGGGTTACAGGGGTGGCTTCTGTAAGAAGCTGCTGGAAGCTTCCCCTGTGTCCAAGAAAGCCAATATCAGTCGGCTCTAAGACAGACCCGCCGCCGGCCAAGGCTGAGCCAATCAGCAATAGTGGTAACGCCTCTGTGATAACATTTTTAAGAAGGAAAAAAAAGTTGGGACAGACAGAAACTGCAGCTGGAGAGAGGAGTGAGAACATGTAAAAGAAACAATCCTCCAGACTCCCAGGTCAGTGAAGAAGGAGGGGGAGGAGGTGCTCCAGGTGATGGAGCAGAGATTCCCCTGCAGCCCATGGGGAAGGCCATGGTGAGGCAGGCTGTCCCCCTGCAGTCCATGGAGGTCCACGGTGGAGCAGATATCCACCTGTAGCCCGTGGAGGACCCCACGCCAGAGCAGGTGGGTTCCTGAAGGAGGCTGTGACCCCCTGGGAACCCCTCGCTGGAGCAGGCTCCTGGCAGGACCTGCAGATCTGTGGAGAGAGGAGCCCACGGAGAAGGTTTTCTGGCAGGAATTGTGATCCTGTGGGGGACCCACGCTGGAGCAGTGTGCTCCTGAAGGACTGCACACTGTGGAAAGGACCGACGCTGGAGCAGTTCGTGAAGAACTGCAGCCCATGGGAAGGACCCACATTGGAGAAGTTTGTGGAGGACTGTCTCCCATGGGAGGGACCCCACGCTGGAGCAGGGGAAGAGTGTGATGAGTCTTGCCCCTGAGGAGGATGAAGCCGCAGAAAATAACATGTGATGAACTGACCCCGTAAACCCCATTCCCCATCCCCATGTGCCGCTGGGGGGGTTGGTAGAGAATCCAGGAGTGAAGTTGTGCCTGGGAAGAAGGGAGGGGTGGAGGGAAGGTGTTGGTTTTATTTCTCATTATCCTACTCTGGTTGATTTGTAATAAAGTGAGTTAATTTTCCCCAAGCTGAGTCTGTTTTGCCCGTGACAGTAATCGGTGAGTGATCTCTCCTGTCCTTATCTTGACCCACAAGCTCTTTGTTATATTTTCTCTCCCTTGTCCACCTGGGGGGGTGGGGAGTGATAGAACGGCTTTGGTGGGCACCTGGCGTCTAGCCAGGGTCAACCCATCACAGTATCAAATAACCTTCCTCCTAATAGTCATGGAGAACTGGCATAACAATCAGAAGTATAGATCCTAGATTGCATTAATTTTTGTAGGGCACTGCAAAGACACGGTGGAATAGCACAGCACAATGGAGAAGCTTGGATCACCCGGTGAGGACTGGGAGGAATCTAGCCAGTACTACATCCATAATTCCCAAAGGGGATTAACTCAAGCTTAAGCCACTATTCCAGTTATGTCTGTGTTTCTCTAGGTGAGCTAGACCCATGCTTGACCCAGCGTTCAGCCACAATACAAATTAATGAATGCACAGTGGGTGCAATCTAAGAACTGCAGTTTGGGTGCAGGTTCATATTTAAGCAAACTGGATCATTTAGATGTACTTACTGCGGCTGTACCTTGGTAATAAGTTAAAGCCAGCTGCACCTTCATCAAAGCACGGTAGCCTCAGGATGGAAAGCACCAAACTGCTATACTCAAATATCCTGCCCTGTCTTTATGTTCCTCTGGCACTCCCTGCCTTCCTGCAGCAAGGACAAGTACAATATGAAAATGTTACATTAGTGTAATCTTTGACATGATTATGTGTCCATGCTTAACACAGATCAAACTTGTGCTACTGCATGATCCGGTAGAGCACAGATCCTGTATTATCAGTCATCAGAATATGGCTTCCCCAAGATCTGTATCTGCTCTATGGCAACTCATTAATCCAGGCTTATATGCAAAATAATTGCCTTCACAAAGTTTGATTGATTCCATCAAGGCTTCTGGAAGCAAAGTAATACTCAACAGAAGAAATGCTGGCAGAACCTAATCCTTGTGACAACAAAATAAAATTTTAAAAAGTGGTTATTATTAAATATTTTTTGCTTTCCAAAGCTAGTTCCAGCTGATAACTAAAAATATAAAGAGGCTTTCCCTTTTGCCTATGGTTCATATATAATCCTTTACACAAGGTAGGGACTTAGTTGTTCTTTTACAAAGAATTTTTATCACAATTCTGAATTCACTCTCTTCAGTTGTCTTTTGGGTTTTTTATTCCTGGAATAATAATTTTAAATGTAAAGAAAGTAGGCTCTGTTCCCATGTGATCCTGAGCAGATGTCAGCTGTTTACAAAGCACAGGTTGTTTATTGCAAACACATGTAAACAGTTCTTCAGAGCACATTTACTTTAGATCTTTATGGGGGGCTGATCAGCTCACAAGATGCTAATCAAAGTAGGATCAGCTATCCTTTGCTGAATCAGCTGCTTCACTGGAGTTTTGCTATTGAAACTCCTTTCCTTTTTTACTGGGTAATAAAATGGCAATTATGTCTTACTCGTTGGCCTTGTTTCAGAAGATAGGTTCCTTTCCTTCAGCTTTAGTTGTACTTGAACAGCTAAATATTACCTATCCTCTGGTGCTTAGGTGGTGGTCTGCTTGTCGTATGGACTTGAAGGTAATTCAGTTCTTTGTTACTTCTGCACTTTCTTCTCTCTGCCAGGTAGTAAACATGGAGTGGAAGTATAATTTCATTCCCTCTGTGAAAGGAAAACTTACAATTAAATGTTAGATTGACAGGTAAAAATCTTTGGCGTTCAAAAATTCAGATTTTATTCTAAGGCCACATTTGTAGACAAAGTTTATTCAGATGAATAATCATCAAGCAGTCAAGCCATCTAAATTTGAAATATTGAGGAACAATTATCCAGTGCTATACAGACAAGTAGCTTTTTTCCTCTCTTTGTCCAGTCATTGTTGCTGATTTTACTTCTTATACAAATCATATACAATTAAACAAAAATATCTGCAAGCCTACATCTAAGTGGAAAGATTTTTATAACTGTACACTGTCATTTCTGAAATGCTATTTTACTGACCTTTTAAACCAGCACAAATAGACACAAAAATTGCAGCATTAAAGACCCTGCATGTGTGTGTGTATGCACGTGCAAATCTGTCTCTGTGAGAAAGGAAAAGAAAAGAGATAGGAAATAAAAGGACAGAGTCATACATTTAAGCAAATAAAGTCTGAGAAAATAGTTGAAGCAGAAATACTTTCAGGACCTTAGGTATTTTCTTTAAAGTACCACAATAAGTTTGATTGTCAATATTAATACTAATTTTGGCTTGCAGACACTTACCAGCATCATGTTTCCTTTAATTAAGTCTCTTCATACAGGAATCATGCTAAGAGGTATTTCTAGTACTGGTTATCAGCATGTCTTTTGGTATGCGGAAAAGAGGTGAGGCTCTCTTCCTTCACATTGCATGTTTCTGTCCTTCGTCTCCTAGTGCTTGATGTATGGGTGGAAGCTTTGAAATATCGGTGCTGGAGGGACTGAATGATATTTAGAACGAGAAATACTGAGCCCTTGAGCTTAATATTGCAAGAAAAATTAAAAAAAACCCCACACAAATAAGTATTTGAAAGTTGGGTAGCATCGATTTCTAGATGTATTCAAGTATCTAACATCTTTGTCTGAAGCAGTAAATTCTCCATGCAGTCATTACTAGCCAATGTGCATTATCTGTTAGTTGTCTTGGTCCTGAAGACCTGTCTCCATAACATAGCTAAAAAGTTACAAACCATTGTTCCATGGAAGACCCTGCTTTTCCTCCAGAGGCTGTTTTTGTCTTTGGACAACAAACTACAGAAAAACTCAAAGCTATCAGTGAAGCAGTAATCATTTCTATAAAATGTTAAAGAATATTTTATAAGTGTCTTCATAAGAAAGCCTCCAAAATCCCACTTTCAGCTCTATACCATAGTGGGAAAGCAAATCTAGGTAACAGCACAATGAATATCTGTCTGGTACAGCAAAAAGGCAGGTAGTGGTGTTCTCTGGATTAACAGACGATGGGGAGGTTAGTTTGGTGGCCAGGATATTAAGTGAACAAATCTACGTATTTGGAGGGGAATATCCTCTTTCAAAGACCTGATGTCTAAAATACTAAACCTGCAGGTACCGACTTTTAAAAGCAAATAAATGATCTGTAAAAGGTCTTATAAGGGATCTGTGTTTTTAAATGAAGTAGAGTATATGTTAACATGTTTAACTGTATTCTTGGTGACAAGTCCCATTGAAATTCATGATGAATTGTTCATGGGACTGTTCAGTGCCTTACAGAATTGTATCATGCAAGGCAGTTAAATTAATATGCAGTCTCAAACACCTTCAATAGGTTAGTGATAACTCATAGCACATTTCTTTTTACAGTGTCAGACATCACAAAAATCTCACTTAAACAACTTTGAGGAAAGCAGAGGTACAGTCAGCCTGGTGATTAAGATACAGGACACTTGGCTGCCAAGAAAAAAAAACTGGGGCTGAAGATCTAATCACAGTAGACATTCATCTTCAGAATTGTTGGAAAGTTACCATGACTTTGATAACTTAATAGTGGATAAAGACAAAAGGGAGCAAAAAAGAGTTATTGAGCAATAAAGATTCATTTCAAGTTATTACCAATGAGGAACTCCAGCAGCAATTCTTGTAACACAATGGAAATTGAAAAATCTTACATGTCTTCATAATCTCTAGATGCAGTTGCAGTAAGGGATATATTCTTCAGTGATTACAAGAATTATTTCATGTTTTTAGGAAATAGTTTTAACACTGTATATATGTTGAGAACCTACATTCTGAGATTTGCAGAGAAAGAAGTGATTCCAACTGAAGCACACTATTTAATGAATTCATACACTTTCATTTTATAATTTATAATTTTATAAAAATATAAATTATATATTATATACAATACATATTTTACATTCCATAACTAGTATATAATATATAGTATAAATTAGTGCAATCACTAAATCACTGCATTAATATAAATGATAATGATGATTAGCATTATGCTAATCATCTATACATATTTTCATGTTTTTGTAGTTGATAACATAAAGATAATGTATATATGTATAGTATTTATTGTTTATTAGAACTTATATGCACATCCCAGTATCTTTACACACACATACTATTTAAATATTGTTGATGTTTACAAATACTAGTGATGCTACTGAACATGCAAAGCAGTTGTACTAGGTATTTTGGGGAGGAGTTGTTTCCTTATCTTGTATTTTCTTACGAATGGGTCTCAGCTGCTCCCTTCCACAATTTTACTCTGAGGCAATAAATAATTCAGTGTGCTAATTTGACAGATGACTCTCCAGGAGCCTCCTACCATTACTAGCACCATTAGACCATAATATGTATGATGGGCATAGACCATTCAGCAAATGTCCTTCACTTGTTTACCCCTAAAGAGCTGTGCTCTGCGCAATTAACTAATGAAGCATTATGGGCTTTTTTTCCCCTTCCCTGCTATTTCAATATATCAATGCAAATTGTCTAAAGGCAAAATATATTTTGTTTTCTTTTGGCAAATGAGTATTTATGGGGAAGATATAGACTTGTCTCATGTTCCACCTCTGTGAATAAAGAGAAAATAGTACAATGCTAAAAAAAAATCATTATTACTTAATTTTTCTCTAATGATTTGTGCAGCACGTGTAAGAAATGCTTGTATAAAGATGACAGAAAAATAGGAAGTTGTGTTCAGTATTATGTCAACTGAGAAACAAGGAATACATAGTTCAGGGCTTTATGTCACCTTTGTGCTGGCTGGACTCTGGATAGCTGCAAGAATCAAAAGGGGATCATGTTAAAACTGTAAAAAGCGAGTATTTATTAAGCCACTTAGGGATAAATAATGGCCTTAGAGTATGCATATGAGATGAATACCAGTATTGCACAGTATACTTTAATCCAATATATAGATCAGAGCAGCCAAATTGTATTAAATATGTTTGTTAGAAAAAGAAGAAAACAAAATCTGTAAAGATAAATAATAAAATTTAAAAAGCAAGCTATAAGAAAGCCTATTTTTGTTGGTCATCTTATGGCATTGAAGTTTCTGTTCCATGGCAGCTATTATTAGAGCCACTCTCAGTACAGGGCAAATGTAGATATGCACAAATAAATCCACAAGTGAATCTTCCAAATTATTATTGGATTTTCCCATAACATATGTGGTTAAATGCATCATGAAGGTAATTTTGAAACTGGATTTTCCTTAGAAGAAAAGTTCTGTCTCTCTCTGGATTTCTTTTTTCTTTAAGGTCTCCAGTTCCTCACCTGTACATGTCAATTCTCTCTTCTCCTTAACTCTTTTCACTCTTCCTTTCCATGACACATTCCCTCCTCTTTGTTCTATGTTATAATCCTTAGTTTGTTCTTAGTTTCTGAGCATGGTTCTCTTTTTTACCCACATTCTTATTCTGATGTGTGCAGCATTAATGCAGTTATCACTGAGCTGCTTTGGCTGACACGGCCCAGCACTTCCTATGAAATCTTTGTATGAGATTGTACATTATACACAGCATCAGTAAAATTTTCATAATAAAGGAGGAAATGCAATTGCAAGACTGAACCGAATCCTGTCATGGGAATTTATTAGTACTATCTAATCTTTTCCCTTCTATACTTTAAAAGAGACTCCACTTTCTATGGAGACATAATTTTGTGATATTTTCTGAAGTTTTATGGGTTCCATATTTTTTTAAACAAAAATGTTAATATCAAAAATGAAATGTGACAACATTCTTATTATTTGTTCTGTAAAATAGCTTTAATTTTCTGTTCAAGTCTGTTTATATATTCACTCCCATAGGGGACACCAGCTCTTCTGAGCTTATGTAAGAGCACATACCTTCTTGCCATCCTAAATGAGCTTTGTTTCTGGTCCTATTTCTCAGGCCGCTTTCTCCATTTTACGCTAAATTGCCATTGGATGAAAAATGTCCTACCTTGGCTGGTATGCTATCAGAGTGGAGCAGGGGATATAACTTGGTATACTGGGAAAGTAGAGGGTTGCACAGGAGGATCCAGTCTGTTTCAGTTATACAAACTCCCTTCTGCTCAGGGTGCAGAGAACTGGTTGAAAAGTTTGTATACCCTTCCCTGTACCCAGGTTTATCTGCCTATAAGTAGCATAAAAATTATGCAAATAGTCTCTGTAGTATCACAAGCAGATCTGCTCTCCATTTCTTTTGATCTACTAATCTAATCAGTGAGAAGTCATAGAGCCAGAGGAAAGCAGATGAGGTGGACTCCAGGGAGTGAGCAACCAGACCCTGGCAACAGGAGGAAAAGGGGGCTCATCCCACCCCTGGGCAGGATCTGGCACACAAGTCCTACACTTTTCAGGGAGTTGTCATTCAGCAGGATTAGCAAATTAAAGTTCGCGATGGGTTCAAGTGCTCTTATAATGAGAACTCTGCAAAATTTTGACATATATAGAAATATATTCCATATATATCTATATATAGAAATTTATTCCAGTTTTTCCTTACTTACTCCAATTTTTGAATGCATGTCTGCACTGATCCTGCGTTTATTCTGCTTAATCTTCAAAACCTAGTAATTTTCACAGTATTTGGTCATTTATAGCATTCACAACTATAAATAAATCTTTGTTTCTGCTAAAGAAGTGTAGTAACAGTCCACTAGAAATACTTATCCTCAGAAACAATGGGAGTTTTTTACTGCTGATGTAAAGTGCTCATATGGGAGAAATATATAAATGCTTGTAAGTGCTAGTTATTAATAATATAATATAAATTATTAGAAAATATGCAAATAACCATTCATATAAAATTTCCTATTTCCATATAAAATTACTTTCAGGAGCATGTGGCTTTGAGTAGCACTTTCAAAAGTCTGATTAAGGTATTAATATGTAATTTAAAAAATAAAAATAAAATATTAAAAATTAGACATTTTTCTCTTCATTTTTGTAAGAAAAGTTTGTTTCAATGAAACTTTCCTGCCTTCCATTAAACAAGCTTTATGCTTGAAATGCAGCATACCATGGCAGGCAGATTGTAATAAAAAGACCAGGGACACAGGGGACTATGAAAAAAAGCAAACAATTTTCACTGAAAACAAGGTTTATATGGTTGTAGTGCGTGCTGTATTGTGCCAAACAATGGTATTAGCACCCCCTTAGGCCTCATGGTAAGCACTGGACATGTGGCTTTAGAAAAAAGAAACCTCTCATCCCACTTTCTCCCAGTGGTGCTTTGTTGGTTCACAGCAAGGGTCTGGCTTCATGTCCTGATCCCACTTTAAGAGGAAGTCCAGCTCAATTCAATTTGCCTCTCTGCCTTTTAGTAATGAGACAACATGCATGTGAGCAAGCCCCATGATAATGCAGAACAGATGGGCAGGTTTTTGTCTAATTAGATTCTGGAAAGCTTGTTTGCTTGTAGTAAATGTGCGTATATTTAGAGATTTCACACTTTATAGAGACGACAGATTAGTCAAGGACAACGACAGAATGCTTTTGGTTTTTTCTGCTTGGCATAGGTGTAGGTCTACTAAAGAGAGCTGTTTGATAAAATCTGCAAGTGTAACTGAATTGTTATTGGCTATCGTGTTCTTCATGGATTGAATGGTGTGCACTTTGATCCTGAAAGACAATGCACCACACATGAACTCTTCTTTTTTAGCAGACCACTAGTAAAATATGAGTTTCCAATATTTGTGTCACTTACTTATATTTTGTAATATTTTGCCAATCTGTTTCAATTACTATGCAAAGACTGTGACTCCAAAGAACTTTCCATAGTCACTTATAGTTATTTTCTTGATGCATATTTACCAGTCTGCATTTTTTAATGTTTCCATTAGTATCCTTAAAGCATTTTGAAAGTTTGCTAGCAAAGCATTGAAATGCTTTTGGAAGAAAAGAATCATTATCTGTGATGTCATATTATCTTATGGACAGAGAGCGCAAAATGTATTAAACACAAAATAATATTGCAAGACAAAAAATATACTGTATCCAGGGAAATATATGGTATTACCATTCCCATTGAACCTAATAAGATTTTTCTACTTGTTAGTTATTTAACTAGAATACATGTTGTATTCACATTAAAATGTAATTTAAGACAAAAAAAGGTAATTGCTGCTTCTCAACGTTCTGTCAGTTTACACATGCTATATATGAGCATATTTTTCATTCCTTATGCATGCATCCACAACTGACTTCGGTTTTAAAGTCAAGACTATAGGAAAAGTGTGAGATCTTTCCAGTATTAATAATATATTTAAAAGAGGAATTCAAAGAATAGTGGTGTATAGATACCTATCATCCTCATGAGTCAACTCTTAGAACATCTCAAACGGATTCATCCTGTTTTCCCTTCACTTCATGATCTAGACATGGAGAGGTGATGAGATAAGCTTAGCCACCTTGATGTTAATATACTGATGACATTCATCGGTATATCTTGTTTTTCACAAGTGTGACTAAGTCTACTACAGGGATCTCAGTGTCCAGATAACAACAGCTGGTATGACACCCACTGCCTTATTTCTGATTAACTCAGAATTAAACTGTGTAAAATTGAAGTAATGCTGGTCAGAGGGGAAGGTTTGTTTTTTACCATTTATCTTATTTTTATGTATTCGTCTGCTCCAATAAAAGAGTTGATGCCTAAAACTGAATTTTGTGGAATTAGGATATTCTGCCCTAGAGATGGAGGTGCCTAAAAGGATCTGCAACATTCAGTGTTCCTACTGTTGGTATGAGGCAACTTTTCAGACTGTTAACGGAGCAGATTCCACTTCCATCGGTTACCGAGTCTGGATCTGTGACCCACCTGGACTGCTGCACTACTTTAGAGGTGACAGTTTGCAAAACCCCAGAACAGGGTGGAGTTAGGAGGATGCTGCAGGTTCAAAGAAGACAACATTTGATTCACCCAGAATTAATAGTTACTAGGGGTTGTTCCTACAGTGCTTTGACAAGACTTTCTTGTTGTTAATGACATCATAGTGAAAATAGAAAGAAAATACAGCCAGTTTTATTCACTCTTCAAAAATAAAAAATTTAAATTACTTACTCTGTATTATTCTTTACTGACTCTGTAAAGTCACAGAGCTCTCTTGACATAGGGTTCACATTTTCACCAGGACTCTGCATCATTTAGGAAAATATGTGATTAGTTTATGCCACTGTTTTATGGAATTAAATATTCATTGCATTTTTCAAGGAGTTAATAGTCACTTTTATCTCATTTTCAATGATTAAAAAAAGAGTTCTAAATGTTTTAAACTCTGCTCCCTGGTATCCACTATTCTTTGTGTTACAATTCAGAATTTTTTGAGGTGCTTCCTCCAGTCAAGATTTTCTGTTTGTTTATCAGAGAAAATGTCCTGTAGGAAGTAGCAAAGTAGTACTCCTCTACCCATAGTATATGCTGGTTCCAGATATGTGACTGTACGCTTACCCTATAATTTGTCAACACCTAAGTCTCACAGGAAGAGCTGCTTTCTCATATTATGTGAGAAAATGAGTTTAAAGAAATACTAATTATTCTAGTAGTCTTGCTGAGCCTGTGCTTTTCTTTTCCCTTTACTCATTTATTACTGTGGACCTTCTTCCTGTAAGTGTTCACCTCCTTCTGAAAGGCACATAAGAAATACTCTTCCACGTGGTGGTCTTGTTGCCTCCTATGTCCACAGTTCTGTCTTCATAATCCCAAAGTCTTGCTCAGGTAATTCTGTTAAAGCAGAAAAAGAAAAAGAACGAGGGCAAAAGATGACAGTGCCAACCTAAGTCAATGGATGTTGAGCACCTGTCACTTTGGATAAGGCTAGAAAATGTGGGTTTTTTTCAAAGAAACAATTTTCAGACAATAACAGCTAGATAGAAATACCAGGTTTGTGGTTTTGGTGCAAGCCAGGTGGATAAGCCATCTAACTCCTGCTAGTCTATCTGTTAATCTCAGAAGGTTTCTTCTTTCCTGACAGCCATGGACTTCCCAGCTCTCTGCCTCCTGCCAGCTTGCTCATCCTTCTCTAGCTTACCCATCCTCTATGCCAAGTATTTTCTGGGTGGGTGTTGGGGAGAGGATTCTGGCTGGCACTTGGATTATGGCTCTCATTTTACCCGGGCTCTCAGGACCTCCTCAGTGAAGGACCTTTACAGGCCAGGAGGGCAGGCTTTTTGTTCCCAATCTCCTAAACACTGTAGCAGATGGCTGGCAAGTCTGCTGAGCACCTTTGGAACTAGCCAGGGGGTTTATGCACCATTTCCAAAGCACCATAACAAAGCTTTTTATCCCAGTTTGTAATTTCTTCTTTGAAAGGAGAACTTTTTCTACACAATGGAAATATTGCTTCTCTCACAATTGTTCTTTGTCATTCCAAAGGAGGTAATTTTACTAAAGTACTGGAAGAAAAGACACTCCTCATAGCTTGAAATCTGATTTCAAATGTAGCATAGATTAGACCTGGAAGTTATGCTCAGAAGGAAAAGAGATGGCAAAGACTCATGAACTATGGGGAAGTTAGAGAAGTAAATAGCAAAAATACTGGATTGTGTGGTAGTACTGCTAAACAAAGCAGGAATCTTTACTAAATTGTAAAATGTCATTATCTTCCAGATAGGGGTTGCTGTAGATTAACTTGTAAAGCTGTATTTCTCTCAGAACAGATCTGATTTATAGTCTTGTGTGAATTGTCTGGCTTGAACAAAATCACTTGAGACTTATGATTGAAGTGTGCTTTTTAACCACTTTTTTTTTTTGACTGGACCATCCAAAAAAATTTTCTAAGTATTTCCCCCCCCCCCCCCTTTTTTTTTTTTAATATATATTTCAGCTACTGCATCTCCTCCTCTAGTGCATTTTGCATTTAATACCAGTTGATTGGGATAGGTCACATGGGAAAACTCTTATGGTACTTTATATACATCCTGATTTTCTGCTTTACCCACATGTGACAAAACAGGTTACACTAACTGGCTTCCCAGAACCTAGAGATTTAATTTCATTTGAGCTTTTTATTCCTTTGGGATGGTGTTATCAATGCTTGAGTGACCTGAACATATTACTGTCCGACTCTTAAATTTTAGACTATATTTATGAACTGCTTACTTTTTATATTATTAAACATTTCAGTATAAAGCTATGGTTCTCCCAAGTAGTGAGGACATGTCCCTTTCTGCCCATTGTTATTGGTCTGGGACTTCTCTAAACCTTATACAACATAGGTAGCAGGAACCTTGTGCTGCTGCAATCATTATCATACTGCCTTTGTGGCAGAAAAGTGTAATCCAGGAATGAACACAGCCTAGCTCTGACCTTGGGGATAATACAAACTGCACAGAGGCAACTGTGTGAGCATGAGCTAAAGGAATCCAAAAGTGCTGGAGAGGGGAAGAACTAATCAGGAGCTGAATTATAGGGTCCTTAATGGAGCAGTCTGAGTCACAGCTAATTTCGTATGTGGGAAGGTGCTAAAACTTTGAATGCTCGGGAAATTCTGTACAAACATCACAGTCAATTAATTAACACTAACCAAAAACCAGGCCATGATACACTGTGAATGATTCCATGTTGTTCCATCACAGAATTAGCGTGGTTCTGATTGGAATATGAATGACCCCTAGTCTTAACATAAGAAAGCCTGATACAAAATAAACTCGTTTACAATGGGAGGCTCTGGAGTTTCTTTTGAAAATAAGCACCCTTATTTTTAACAGCAAACACAGTATTTGTCCTCCTGATCCTATGATAATTGAAGCCTTGGGAAATACTATAGATTTAGAGGAGCAGAGAGACAAAAGGGAAAGTACAGTATTTGTCGACCATACCCCTAGTGAACACATAGTCAAATATAGAGGGCTGGAAATTGCTTCTGGATGGTGAAGCTTTATATAATTGTATCTCACATTAATCTTATTTTATTTTACTGTTCACGATTAGGAATTTTGCAGCCTTAAACAAGTGAAATTAAAATCATGGATGATTTCTTAATTGTGCAACTCCTCAGTACTTAATTAGCATTGCTCTCCTTTCCGCTAACAACGATGTAATACTGTACTAATGAAAAACAGGGCTTCTTTATTTGCTATGGCCTTGAGGTCAATTATCAATTTATCATTGTGTCCTGCAGGTTTAAAATAAAATACTCTGTGCAGTATAACCATTGTACAAAATTGACATTAAGTAGATTCTGCAAGTATGGACTTAATAAAAAATACAAAGAGTGCTGCCTAAAAGGGTTCTACTCCTATAAATTCTATTAGGTTGCCTTTAATACAGGACAGTAGGAAACTGCAAAACTAATTTAAAGGTCTTTTTTTTTTTCTTTTACTATCTTCGTATATTCTGTATGAGAACAATCAAGAAAGCTAAATTAAAAATAGCTTCAGTTGTATTTTAAAGGTTTGTTATGATTTCAAACACAGTTTTGATAATAAAAATGTTGCTGTTGCTTTTAGCAGATGATGAATTTAGAGTCTCTCTCATGACTGTCAAATACTGCTATATATTGATGTATTCATAAGTCAATGAAAAATTACTTAGATATGTGAAATATTAAAAACATCCTATTTAAATTAGACAAGCAGAAAGTAATTAATTAGAAATAGTTTCTTCTTAAAGCAAACAGCTGGTTAGGAAGTTCATTTGTAGTTCACTTACTGTAAAAACTCCATCCCTGTAAGGTTCAGAATTGCCTTTTCTTTGTTCAGTTTGGTCTAGGAAGGTGGATTGACATCGGCTACTACAAGGAACTTGGGAAAAGCAAATGAATAATTCACCACATTCCTCATTCCCATCACTTGGGTGCCACTTCCACAAAGAGTTATTCCCAGAACTAGGTCTTAGTCTTGCTGGCCAGTGCTGAATCTTTGTGGGACTTCTCTCTTAACTGTGACATTAAGCCTGGGG
The DNA here is from genome assembly GCF_900496995.4 of Aquila chrysaetos chrysaetos. Lineage (NCBI taxonomy): Eukaryota > Metazoa > Chordata > Aves > Accipitriformes > Accipitridae > Aquila > Aquila chrysaetos. The sequence goes on from NC_044030.1 coordinate 69,653,093, forward strand.
CCCCATATTTCAGCACCTAGTTTGTTGCTGCATATCTTCATCCAAAATTCTTCTCATTTTTCTTTGTTCTGGGAAGAATAATCTAATCTCAGCCCTCTTAAATCTCAGGACAACACATATTTTCTTCTTCTTTCACAAGACAGCAGAAACCTGATTGTCACCTTAGAGAAGAGAAACACTAGGGAGTTTGGCTCAGGACTGAACCTTTAGACCTGACCCTGTTAGCAGTTTCGCTCTCCTCTTTCCTCTTATTGATGAGCCCCGGCCACACAATCTAGCCTACCTTCACAGACTTGCATAACATACTCAGGTAGTCATGCTTAGATAGCTGGAGAAATATCAGTCCAGCTTTGCCACTAGTGTGAGTATCGATGCCTCTCTCTCCACTGCACACTGAGCCATTTGCCGGTGACAGTGTTTTTTGGTAGGGGGGGGGGCGGAGGTGCTCTCTTAACTGTGTCACAGTTGAAAGACAGAAAGTAATAGGACTTTGTCATGCCTTTCTTTTCCCCTTTCCTATTTTTAATCTTGGTGCCAAATTTAATTAATCCTGCTTTCTCCCTACTCTCCTGGGATGCTTTTCTGCCCTTCCATTATGCTACGGCTAACTCTCAACAAACTCAACAGCAGCCACACATGTACAAAGAGGTGGTGGAAGACAGGCAATGCTGAGAAGTAGTTTTTCACACCAGACAGGTTTTCCCACCATGCTCTCATAGATCTCATTCAAGCCTCTTGTGGCAACAAGCGCTTGAAGTGTATATCAATATTTTCATTCCTGAAACTAAACCAGCAAATATCACAAGAGGAGAGTAATTTTTCAACTGGCGCCTTCTTCTGTGGCAGCACACAGGGTGGCATGACTGAGATACGGCCTGTTTAATTGATTAGTGCACTTGAGAGAGGGCTGGGTACGGTCCAGTACAGATCATTCTAAACATTGATAAATTACCACCTTTGTGTGAAATGGTTGAGGTGGGACCACTGCCCTTTGACAAACCAGAAAATGAAATGATTACTATTGGATTCTATTGACTTGTCTGGTTAGAACAGTTGTGCTTCTTCCCAAAGGTTAATTGGACTTGAACTCAAGAAATTAAGAGGTCAGCTGGGGTCACAGTGACAGGAGGCAAACTTTTAACTTACCACTAATAATATTTGTCAGGGAAAGGGCATGCTGGAGTTCTTTAGCCATGGTTCTGCTCAAGGATTTGCTATAAAAAATAATTGTTTGTACACATAATTGTATAAGCTGTAGTTGTATGCAGTAAATATCCCTATTAACATTCTGATTTTCATCAAATACTGTAGCTCAGAGATCAAGAGTATGACTCTAGGCTCGAGACAATTTGTTGTCATAACTTGCATGGATATATCAATGTGGATCACAAAAATTCCCTTTTATAAATGTTAAGAAATTCAATGCAAAATGGCCTGGAAAAAAAAATTCAGTTAGTGTCTACGGCACAATTTTAAAGCTCTTTACTTTGGGATTTCTTATATTAACTTTGCTATTGTCTTGATTTTGTGTGTTTGATTCTTTCTGATTTTGTAAATGCAGATTAAAAGTAATCCTAGTAATTCCCTAATGTTGTGTTGGTAAAAAAAACAGCATTAGTTAAGAGAGGATTGAGCTCTATATTATGTAAGGAGGAAAGAACCCCAAAATATCTTCTTGGATTTCCTTCTTCCAGTTATTGCAAAGATTGGACCGTATGTTCTTACCTTATATATTTTCAGATTTTAAATAATATCATATTATTCACATATACTTCTATATCTATGTCTCTCATTCTCTGTGTATATATACAGGATATGTGCATATGTATACATGCACTGCTTTTTCAAAAGACATTGTATATTGTTTGTATTTCAAGATAAATTAACATTAATACTATTTAGGGAAAGGTCAGAATTACACTCTGATGTGATATGCATTCATTTTAGTTTATCAGATTAATGGCCCAGATTTTTTATTTCATAAAATTTATCCTTAGTACAAGAAGAGAAGAGTATAACTCAGTTTTGTGGCCTCACATGCTGGAATTTATTGTGAACTGGAATAGTTGTAAAACTTTTGGCTTGTGTACGTTCTACATAGAACTGTAGAATATTTTCTTTGTATATTCAGCTGATCTAGAGAATAGGGGAAAGATTATGATTGGGAGAGTGAATGAGTATGTTTATTGTCAGAAAAAATCAAATTTATTATGCACTTGAATACGGATTTCATTGCTTTTAAGTGTGTGGATTTGGTAAATGGCAAAGTATGAAACTATATTCCATTGCTTAGAAACTAACATAATACTGTGCTGACTAAATTTCCTGGATATACATGTAGCATAGGCAATGAAACAGTGGGTTGAATCTGGTGCAGTCTGACACTGTTCCATTGAGAAAATTGTCCCAGAGATTTTCAGATAATTCTCTGAAGAGACAAAATGTCATGAGATTAACTTAATTAAGGAAGCGTATGATGCTCACCTGCAGAGATTGCTTCATTGTATATACAGCTAAGGAGACACCTGCATTTTGAGAGTTGATTGATTTTTTTTTTTTTTTTTTGTCATATAGCAAGCCTTTTTCTCCATGACTGATATAGGCAGACATCACTAAAACCAACAAAAGCTGGGGACAAAGCAGGTGGAGATGCTAAAAAAAGAGCCACTCAATCTCCTTCTTTCAAATTTAATATTAAATCATATCTGCAGATTTACTTTCTACATAGCTCCAGAAATGTTATAAAACAAGGCAGTGGAATTAAAAAAAAGGCTGGGAAAAAAAAAAAGATCTGATAACTAGAAAGGTGTAGGTTGAATTTGGACAGTAGTAGTGACTGCTGTGATATCATTTATAATCAACTTTTCTGGAAATCTAAAGGTCTAATACTTGGCCTTTACTTTTTTACTGCAAAACCGAAGGGAAAGATTTGTTTTCAATTAATGGTTTTAATGCATTTTTCAGCAAAGGTTTTTCAAATGTGAGAGAATAGGGACCTGCAAAACAGGCAGAGACAATCAAGTATGACGATATTCATTGGAGAGGCAGTTGCAGACCCCTCACATACCTGAATTTGAGTTGATCAAGTGCAGACTAAATGGAACCAACTGATGTGGTGAAAAGGCCTTCATGCCAAAATAAAACTTGTGTATCTATTTCTTTAAGTAGATACACACAGTGGAGCAGGCCACATGCAAGAATTGCAAAAACAGAGATAGAGAACAAGAGAAAAATTTTATACATTCTGAGATACATTCAGGAGCAACATTCCCGGGGAAAAGATTTTAAAGAAACAACAGCAAAAACGCACTTTAAAAGCCATGCTTATAGACCAGAAGAAGATTGGTTTCAGCATGGAAGAACAAGAACCTTACTAAATCATTTAGAAAGACAGAATTTTTATATCATTTTCTTCACAGACACAAAACTAATAAATGATCAGAAAATAAACACAATACAGCAAATATTTTTAGTCAATGAGTAGGTACCAAATGGATTAATCCTTTGGTTTTTAACCTAAAATTTCTTCTGGCATTACTTATGAATTAGAAAACCTGAATTAGAAAATTCAATTTAAAAAGTCTTTGTAACTGCAATAACCCTATTGGAGTGGCTAATATTACTCATGTTATACAATATATCATAAGAAATCATAAAGGGGAACATGCAATACCACTTGTGAAGAGTCTCCTCTTTTTGAGCATATTCAATATTGTCAGAGTTTCAGCACATACTATTTACCTCTGTTTCTGATATCATGCCACAGAAGTTAATCTCTTCAAAACATACAAAGCACCTAACCCAGCACCTGTCTTCATTGCTCTGAATGAAGCTTTAAAGGTGTCTTATATTCTCTGCACAGTATTTATGATGAGATGACCTATACACTTCAGTTTCATTTCTAAAGTAGGAAATAGGAATATTCTTCCTTTTTTTCAGATAGGATTATTCACATAGGAAGGTGCCAAACATCAAGAGAAAAAGTGAGCAATATATAGCCTTTTGCTAGCTCTACACAGTAATATTAAATTTGAAAGAAAGTCTGTTAAAAGGGTTGGTACTTCGGTTCCTGAGTTATAACCTTGGTTGCTCTGCGTTTAGAGAAAAATCAGGTTATAGCTACATGGGGAAAAAGTTACAAAAGTATTCTTATTACATCAAATTGTCTCTGGGTCAGCACTTAATGTAATTTACCTTTGGGAAGAAGTAGAGTTCCTTTAACCTAATTTTCTATTTGGGAAGTGCAGTAATACAGCCCTGCTGGAACTGGTGCCTTAAAGACTGGAAGAAAATAGTGGAGCAGCAATGAAAAAGAGTAAAAAATAAAATTCTTCCACTGAGACAACACAGGAAATTTTATGGTATTTGGTGCTGGCATTGCTGGGTCTTATATTAGGAGGAATTCAGCATCTTCAAATAAAAATAATGGCCACATTAGTTGTTCTTGTATTTTAGGCACTTTGTAAGTCTTGATATTAACAGAAACAAAGCCTTTTTGTAACATTTTCTAAATAAGTAGTAAGATTAGAAAGTTCCAAGGTCTACCTGTCAGATATGTGTTCTGTTTTCTTAAAACAAATCCAAAATCTTACTCTCATATTTCTCTGAGTAACATTTTTATACAGAAATTTGGTTAAGGCTTTAACTTGTCAATGTAAAACAGCATGTTGCATCATGTGAAGGGCAATTAGTGACCAAATTATGTCTCCTGATGGCGATCTAGGAGATCAAATCAGTTGCATGCACACAGGAAAAAAGTATCTGTTTATATATAGTTTAATTAGTTTTGCAAATCTCCCACAAGCAGCAAAAAAAAAAAAAAAAAAAAAAAAAAAAATCATTGGTTTTAAGCTTTGTACACTTTAGTTATAAAAGCATGCTTGAATTAAACAAAAAACAATCATAGCAAATTGTGAGTATTCATGTATAACAGGTTTTTTTCTGACTGAAACAACATTGCTAACAATGAATAGTAATGAATTATTTATGTATGTATTTATTTAATGTGACTTCTGCTCCTGTCATTCTTTGATAAAAAATAGAAGCCTTCACTGTAAAAGAATTTTTCTTCAGTCTCTCATGAAGAAGGTTTTGGACATATTTTTTTGAAGAAGTGACGTACTTATTTCCATCGTTTCCCTTTTTCACATCTTGTCTTCTTTACTAAATTCCTGTTACCTCAGACTTTCCTGAGTGTTGGTCTCATCTTCTGACTCAGGTTTAGACACACAAAAACTGAGCGGTTCCACCTAGTTTCAGTTTGTCCATTCTGAATAAGCATTTCTTACTGCATCTAAACTAAATGAAACTGTTCTGTCAGGGATTGTGCTGTGAGTGGTAGAAGTGTAGTCAGATAGGAAAGCTAAATCAAGATCTTAATCCTGCTATTCTTGTCATCTCTCTGGACATCTTTTGTAGTTTTGACTTTACAAATCAGATTTCCAAGTCATAGCTTTCGGATTGTTTTCATAGACAAATTCCATTAACACTTATAACACGCCAGGATGCTATAGTGAGACACAGAAAAGAAATTACTAAAATTATTAATAAATATAGTAATAGCCATGGGCCTGCTGTCCAACTTAGAGCAGTAGGGACAGGTATATGTGTTCACCAAACTTATCTATTGCAAATGTTTCATGAAATATTTTTAAATTTAAAATGAGATTGATAGTACTATATAGAAGTTAAAATACAGCTGTGATGCCATATAAAAATCACAATGAAAGACTACATCTGTGTGCTCATGGTGGGTCAGGTTCTTCTGGCATGCTGGTCCTAGCCTAGCCACACATTCAGTGGCAGAGTATGGGGTTTCCTTCCCACCGAGGAGCCCAAGACAAGTTGAAGCCTGCACAAAGGGGAGGCTTGTGCCACATCCTGGCACACAGGTAACTGCTTTAACAATTTTGATTTGATATACATAAAAAATATCACTTCAGTGCTATCATGAACATATGTCAATGAACTAAGGAGAGAAATAAGCTTTATAACTGAGCCCATTCTGATAATATTGCAGGGTTATTCTTTCATATTGTTCAAGAACAGATTTAAGTATTGGTGTTATAAACCCCCATTCAAAAAGAAAAAAAAATAAAGCAGTAAGGATGTGCTTCTCTTTAAGCACATATAAAGACTCACTGGCTCCCATGGTTTACTCAAGCAAAAAGACAAACCCTTGCTTAAATGCTTTGCTGTAGCCTAGATGTTAGTGACATTTATAAGGTAACATGAACAAGATTTAAAATAGTCTTACTGGTGAATTTCAATCAGCCTGATAGAGCATATGTAATTGTATAATTTGTCTTATTCTTTCAATAATTTCTTTACTGGTTTAGTTGGATAGTTTCCCTCTATACCTACAGCTAAAATTCAGTATTTGGAGCAGTTATTTTTATACAGAGCAGTAAATATTTTAGTGCCCTTGCATAACACCCATCTGAATGAGTTATTTCTAATCAGGTTTAAAATGTAAAAGCATTCTGGGCTGAATTTTTTAAAACTCTCTAGATGCTAGATGTATGTGCCATGCGCAATGCAACTGAACTGCAGCCTGGAGCAGGGCTTCTTATGAGCCTGTGAAATGCTAATATTAAAGACAAAACCACAAGTATGGCTATACTGATTCAGACCATAGGTTCAGCTTGTCTAGTACTCTCCAAAACTGGATGGGTACACATGGTGTCTATGACAGTAGTTACCAGGTAGTTATGTGATGTGTGACCTTTGGAGGAGACTAAATGGGGTCTCCAGCATTTGGGTGCTTTTCTATGCTGCTCTGGTTTATGATAGTTGGTATTGGTGCCCTAGAGTCTATTTGTCAGCTGGACCGTAATGTGGCTGGCTATTTCCCTCTTTTTTATTTATTCCTAATCCTGGCTCCAGGACTCTTTTGGAGGTAGACAGAGTAGCAGTCCTTCTTGGTGCTGAATCCCTCTTGTCCCTCACCGTGAAAATCTCTAACAGAGGAAATTCCTTGGTATTTGCTCCTTTTGCCCAGCTAAGAGGCAGAGCCAAGGAATACGGTTTTGTGTGTATCTTCTCAAACAATGAGTTCAGCTGAAACTGAAAAGACATTTTTACAAATTTTCAAACAATCTTTTATTTTCATATTCCCATTTTCCATCATCAGAATACTTTTTGAAAACTACCTGGAAGATGAAAATGCTTTTTGCAATATATTTAGACACTTGTGTTGTTTGAATATCATACTCAGCTTGGACCAAGTCTCATCAATTTTACGGGTGACGGGACCCATATATAGATTCATAAATATCTGAGCAAAGCACTAGTAAAGTTGCTAGATAGCAATAAAAAGTAGATGTTATCACTATTCAAAGTATTTTCTGAAAGGTTGAACAGTTAGTAAACCCTACCAAAAAATTAGTGGGTAGCATTGCAGTCAAAACTTTTCTGAATATCAGGTCATTTATTAGTAGATTAGTGTACGTTTTGGAAATCTTGGCTTAGAATGCAGGAAATGCAAACTGAGTTTACTGACTCAGAGAAAAAGCCTATTCCAGTCTTTTCTTTTCAGAATAAAAACTTCTCTGGGCTATAAATGTCCCTTCCCTGTGCAACAAAACATGTTACAGTCTTTCTGGAAAGGCTATAGACAATTCACTGGTGTTAACGGTTATTCTTCCTGAGAAAGGACTTCCAAACCTGGATATTGTGTATATTCCTGAGTAGTACCTCTGGCAAAATTTGTGGGTTTTAATCCATTCTTACTCAAAGCAGAGGTTTATTGCCTTTCTGATTCCCAAGAGAGATATATTAAATAATTAAGAGCTATATTAAAAAATTTGCTTTTTTTCCAATGGCACTTCAGCACCTCCATGGCAAATAGTTTCTTGCAGTGCTGCCTGTCCCAGTGTCAGCCATGCCATTCCCTTCTCAGGACAGGGAGAGGCAGACAGAGCTGGCAGGAGGGTCAGCAGATGCTTCTTTTTTGCTCTAAGTCTCCCTCCAGTGCCATGTGCAATCAGATTGTTGGCATGTCATTTCAATCTGTCAGCATCCCCCGAGTGCTACTTAGTCAGCCGTAAGGAAGTACCTTGTGTGTTGGCAGAAGATGTCCTTTAACAACACCCAGTTGCTCAGTCAAGCAGCCTAAATGGGGCAGCAGGCAGCACCTTCACACCAGTGTATGCTAACTGAGCTCTCTGTCGATGTGTCTTGACCTCATAAGAAGACACAGCGAAAAGGCCAGGGTGAAGAGCAGAGAAAGGCTAACCTTGCCTTGTCTGCTAAAAATGGCAGCTTCCTTTACTCCACTCAGTCAGAAACAAACATATTTTATACATGTGTGTGTTCACGTGAGTGTGTATATATAGAAATATAACTACACACACAATTTCCTTTTGCAGTATGGGAATGTAACCACTAGATGACACCAAGAGATAGTTCCTATAGGCCCGATTTTTTATTCTTTATTCATCTGCCTGTTCAAAAGGTCACTTTCTTGCTGAGATTGTAATTAAGATTACAGAAGTACGCAAATTAAGTGATCTGGCAAGTATTAATAGTTACCTTACTTTAATATCACCAATTACTGTCCTAGAGTGCAAAGAGCTTGGAATTTACGATCATTTTGACAGTGGATCTCAAACATTACCTCTCCTTCCCTGCTGTGCATGCCTTTAATTGGCGATTACAGAGCATCATTTGTATTGTCACAGCCAAGAGTCTGCAGTGCTCCTGCAGCAAACTTCCCAGTTGTGGTAGGTTACGATTAATCTCTGAGAATCCACTCAAGTTGAAAACTTGGTATCATCAAACCTTGGTGCAAGATCACATTATTTATACCTGGCCAGAATTAACTGCTTTGTCCTTCTCTGCTACTTTCATCATTCTTTCAAAATAAGCTAAAGCTACAGGGTTTGATAATGAGAATTAAGAAATGTTTTTCCTTGCTCAAAAGAATGTCAGAATTGATAATTTGATATGAATTTCTGAGATTTAGATTTTGGTAATGGAAAAGAAGAAGCAGGTTTGAAATTATCCTCTTATGTTATTTTAATAATTGACAATTACACTACTGTTTCAAAAAAAACCCTTATAAGTATCCAAAGCTGGCAGGTCTGCATGGATGTTACCTTAACACAAAATGGCCTAAATTTCTAAGTCATGGACAGAAATTTAGTCCCATGTTTCTGTGTATAAACTCATAAAAGCAACACATTATAATTAATGTCACCTATTAATGTCCATTAGAGATGTAGAGCCTGCTTGACAATACAGACAGTTGGTTTGGTCATACAAAAATGTGCAAGTCTTAGGGAAACAACGTTCTTCAAATCTTTTTAGCAAATCCTTCTACTTCCTCCCCCCATCCCTAAGTATTAATATAAATAAACAATAACCTTTCACTGAATCATTCATAAACATTAACTGGCTTACAACAACAACAAAAAAAATGGAGTAGTTTTCCTCACATGAGCGTGTTTCAAGTGTGCTCACATATTGCAAACACCTCAATATTATTACTGAGAAATTTGAACTAAGGGTGGTTGTCATTAAAATCTTAGTATTTCCCCGCTCTGCCTATTGTGGTCATCATGGTAGTGATAATAACAGGAAGACAGTACTTATGAAGATCTTACTGGTGAACTCTACATATGTAAGCAACAACAGAAAATAAAACCTAAACTCCTATTGAGCACAGTAAGAGTAACTGGGATTTTTAACAGTAATTGGGATTTTTAAGTGTGCTTGCGATGAGGCAACAAATTTAAATCTCACTGGTGCAACCTCTCATTCACAGCTTGTCTGTGTGGCTCAAAGCAGTCGCTGTCATCCCTACTCTGCAGCCAGGTCTGAGCCGGGAGATGTATGAACACCCACCTAGTGCCTTGGCCCTGCACAGGAGACAACTGCCGTGGGGGCAGCCCCAAGAGCTGGGTGATGGAGAGGAACCCAGCGCTTGGCCCAGACAAGAAGATACAGGGAGACACCCACTCCTTGTAGGTGCATGGCCCTACGGAAATCCCAGTACCACCCATGCCTTGGGTGTAGGTGCTGGTGTGAGGTGAGCAGCCTGCCCAGTTGGCTGTAGTGGGGTCACCAGCCCAGGGCTAAAATAAGGGCAAGTGGAAATAATAAATCAGTGAATATATGAAATGGAGAGAAAGAATGCTAAGTCATCATGCAAGGAAATGATAAGGGTTATAAGAAGGGATCACATGGCTGTTGGATGTGATTGAAAAAATAAAGTCCTATTGCCCAGCATGAGCTCCTCCTGTAAGACAAGGAGCTTACTTTGGGACCATGATTTCTGAGAATGCACGAAACACATTGTCAGCTTTGGTGTTACATTTAAGAATGGTATTCTTTTCTAGTGACTTTATAAAACTGTGGTTTGTAAAATGTGTTAAGATTCTTCAGAATAAAGTGGAGAATGCATGTGAAATCATTTCTATGTGATTGCTATAGCTATGATTACAGGGGCTCTGCAACTATTAGTTTGTGAGGACTTGAAGAGAAAAATTGACACTTTCATTCATTTCTTATAGATAAGACAGATGTGACCTGAACGTTGCTTTATATTTTTTGCAAAAGCCACATTGAAATACTTCCTGGAAAAAAGTCATGGAGGTCATGATTTTCATACAAATGGAATAAATGTCATATTTGTTTGATGTTTGATTTTGTTTTCACTTGTGGAAATCAGGTCCCATTTTTATGTGGAACAATGACAATTGTCAGTGAAAGCACAACATACTCTGTTTGACTCTGAGTTGTTAAAAATCCAACTAGTTTTGCCCCCATCAGTTTTACAGGCAGTTCAAATTGCCTCATAAAAATCTAATGGTTTTCCTCATACACAAAATGTATTGTGTGGCAGGCACAGAAAGCACAGTTTCTGCTAGGTAAAATGTATATCTAATTGGATTGCTGCTCCACCTTTACCAATTTTTTATTGCAAAAAAATTATGAACACTATACTATCAGGCAAGACCCACTTTTTAACTGTTGCCTTTTTAAAGTAAACTATGGAAATTATTTTAGACATAAAGCTTTTTTTTTTTTTTTCTGGGGAATAAACTTGATGTGTATTAAAACTTTTTTAACTTCTATAATATGCTTAAATGTGACAATTTTGACAACCTGAGAAAATTTTAAAAAAGGGTTTTTTTAATTGTCAGAGGTCTCATTTTGATAAAGAAATAAAGATCATTATTTCGGGGGGCTTTAGACATAATCACCAACATTAACAGACTTCTAATGGTGTGCTATTGCTTGTGCTCAGGAGGGGTGCATAGGCCATGACATTTTCTAACACCTTGCAATAGATGTAGGAGAGATGCATAGATGAAATCTCTCTCAGACACTTCCATTTTTTTGCTTTCTAAGTATGATAAATACTGGTATCGACAATTTAAAGTGCTCAAAATCTAAAAGTTATTCCTCAGAAATCAGGACATCTGCTTAGAAGTCATGAAGTTTCTGGTGGTGGTGGTTGAATTATATTTGCCAGGTTCTTCTCATCTGCTGTCTACATTCTTCGTTTTAAAGGACACTCATTTCAGTTTCAATATTTTTGCTGTACTGTGAGGTTTAAGCATCTACATGTTTTTAAATCTTCAGTTTTCATTAAAACTTAGCAGTCCAATAGTTATGACTATTAAATATATAATCTAAAATACAAATTCCTGACAGAAGACACAAGAGTTCATTCACTGGAGTGAAAAGCATTTTTAGAAGTTTGTGTGTGAGGTGAGACATCTGGGGTAGGATTAATCAGTCTTAGAAGGTTGAGGGAGTTTTAGTTTAGTTTAATTTTGTCATTTAATTCCATTAAATTGCCTTGATGTGCTGCAGAGTTGTCCACTCACGTCAGCTCCACCCTGCCTGGGGTTGCCTCGGGTTCCCTTTCCTTGTCTAAGAAAAAAGCTACAACTATGAATGTACAGTTGCTCATACAAAGTACATAGCTCCAAAACTGACACTTCATGCTCACCCCTATGGTCATATGTTTAATGGCCATATGTTTAATCAGTTGGCTCCCTAAAACCATGTAACATCCATTCTAGTATTCAACTAAATGTTATTAGGTGTAGGTGTAGCATCAATTATGTTAGAGATTATCTTTAATAATTATTATTATCATAATAGCTGTTGATAGTCTAAGGATATAAACAATGCAAGATTCATGGGGAGAAATATCTTTTTTTATGAGCCAGCTAATACAGTTGGCAAAAATAAACCAGGGCACATAAGCCTAAATTAGACCTGAAATAGAAGCAGCAAACTTCAAAGCTAACCTGAGTTTATCTTGACTGTGTTTTGTATTAGCACCTACAGACAGGCATAGTGGAGATCCGTTGTGCAAAGTGCTGTACAAACAGAAAATAAGAGACAGTTTCTGCTCCACTGAGTTCACAAGCCAAACACTGAGTGGAGGAAGAACAGGAGGGCAAACAGGCACGCAAAGGTGAAGCTTTAACAGCTCAGTAACAGACCCAGCGAGCAACTCGCATCTCCTGGTCTGCAATCCAGGCCCAAATTACCCAGACCACCTTTGAAACGCAAATGGCAAGTTACATTTCCTCCCTCATAACCCTTAACAGGAGAGACTTACATGTATGACAGTCAAGGTGGACCCTATGTATGTCACTGTGTGGGGCCTCATTCTGCAAACCCCTTGTCTGAGCTGCAAAATTACTCCCCTGAGAACTCATGGAAATACACTAGTGGAAATCCACTGGTGGAGACACAGCGAGCCCCATGGAAAAGAAACAATTGATGGGATGAAGCCCTTAATCTGGAGCTCCTCATTTTTACTTGTTTTATAAACACATATCACAGTTCTGAAAGATACTCAACCAACATTTTTACTTGTTGATTATTAATAGATCATTTAAAATTAGCAATTTGAGGGACTTGATATATTAGAAAGTAGGTTAAAAATAATGTAATCACCTAATTTCCTTTTTCCCCATTTTCTGACACAGATATTTCTTTATTTTTTTCTCCATTTACAGGTGCAGAATTAAAGAATGTGTTCACTCACTATATTATTGATGCACTCTAAGTGGAGTGTTCCAAAGCATATAATTACCGTGTAGGCTTATGGTCCTGAAGTAGATTGGGATAGTGGTGCTGCATATCCATGATTTGAAGGACATACAGTGATGATTATAGAGGCAGTACTCTACATCTATTCCAGCCCTTTTGTGTTTAGCTGGTTGCCATGGCAAATAATTGGATAGAATTTAAGCCACTTTCTTCCAAGTGGGAAATTCATAATTTTACCCTTCACCTAATTTTGAACATACTTTTAAAGATTCTTAAAGTTTCTGCAGGAATAGAATACAGACGTGGTAGAAAAAAATTTGATTTCTACACATGGAAAAACACTTCATATGGAGGTTTCTTTCTTTTTCTTTTTTTTTTAATCTGAAAGAATCTGGGTTTTAAACAACATGATAGAGCAAAAGGTGAGCCTGAGGAAAGCTCAAAAATGTTTGACCTCAGAGAGATAGGAAAACTGAAAGTGAATGATCAAATACAGCTTGCTCTAGCACTTGGTATCAGTTAGAAACAGAAGAATAATTTTACCCACTCCAATTTTCCAAATTTATTTAGCCCAACCCTTTTTTAAGCTTTGAAAAGATTTATCATATTTAGTTATGGTTCATGGTAATGATCTATCACATCCTTTTTTCAGTTTGTTTACTTTTCTGAAGACATGGATAAACTTTCCAAAAGATCCTCTGTGATGTCACATCATTGCCCAATATACATAGTCCTAGCTCAGTTAGGGGTTTATTATCTTACAGACTGCACTCCTCAACTGTAAAACCTCAGCAAGCATTGCACAACATATGGCAATCCAGGAAAATCCAAAACTCATCTGCTCGCTGTATTATTTTACAGTGCGGATCTCTGGAGGAACACAGAATACAAGTGGGTCTTGTCCCATTACATTACTTCTGAGCCCGGCAGGAGCCATTGTTGCCTTCTTGCCTTCAAAGCAAGCAGGACTCTAACGGGGCAAGAAAATGCACTTGTCCCCAGAACACATGCATAGGGAAGGCCATGGCTGGATTTACCTCGTTTTCCTTAGGCAGTTAATTTGTGCTTACCTTTTTAAAGAAGCAGCACTCCTAAAATAAGCAATTACTTGGATATTAAAGAAGTAGATGACTTTGATCCTTCTAGAGAGGGTCATAGCTGCCTACATGTTCCGTGCCTATAATAGATGGACAGTATAGCTCCAGAGGCCTTCAGAATGACACCTATGTCTTCATTGGTTAGATAGGAAACAAGCTCTTCTTTACTTTGTTGTATGTTTAAACCTTAAACATAGGCATTTTCCTTAGCAGTACTGACTGAGCTGGACTGTAATTTCACTTGTGATGTGGGGGTCAGGATAGTATGCCTCACCTTTCTGTCTTTCGAATTCTTATTTCATAATAATAATTCTGTGTCTTGTCTTCACAAAAAATTAGAAAATTACTATCATGCTTTTGATTTGTACTCCTACATTTCAAACTTCTTAACAAACTAGGTTATAGTTTTGTTACTCCTTTGACAGAAGAATTAAATCCAAGACTAGAAAATTAAACTTTGATACTGACACTGAGTAAACCTGGTTAATTTAGGAATTAAGTCAATTGAAGGATTTAAGATTTAAGGCTAGTTCTGATTAGCAAGGTTTTTTCTTTAATTTTCTTTTTACAATCTTGTTTCTGCACATTCAGTATTGAAACTCAGGCCCAGGTTTGTATTTTTTTAGATTCCCCAATACTGAACACCTACAGCAGGATATAAAAAAGGAGATACAATTTTAAAACAAAAAGTGTTCCAAATGGGTTCGCCATTACTTTTTCTTTTTTTCTGATTTTTGCAGTATTTTTTCTGAATGGTTTATCCTTTACTGAAAGATTCAGCATTGAATCACTGAGTTATTGTTAGTAGTGTCTTACTATTTATAAGTAGTTAACAGTAGGCATGATTTTTCAGTCCAGAACTTAGTAATAAATTCTATTTTTAAAATTATGGCCTGCCTAGAATCTAAAATAAGGGGAGCTTCTAGCTGGCTTGTGAACTAATCAACTTTGGGGCATTTTCTTGGAGTCTTTTTTGTGTACTGGAATCAATCCACATTTTTCTTTCTTCTACCTAGCCCAGAGTATATGGTAACAAATTTGTTGTACCTGTACGTCTTTGATCAGAACACTTCACTGCTTTTAAATTTGCTAAATAGAGAAATCAAAGGAGAAAATGTGGAGTACCCTTTGGCCTCTCAGTAAAAAAAAAATCAAAACTTCTTTTCTAATGAGTTTGGAATTAGTACATTGCTGCCTTTCTGAAGATGTGTTGCAGTTTCAGAGGGGCAGATGCCATTAGTAGCCTCTTTTTGTTGAGCAGGAGAACTATGACTATGTTCTGTAAACAGATGTTGTGCCATCTTTAACCACACATTGAAACAGCTTTAAATGAAATTTAAGTTAACAATTTCATTACGCAGAGACAGTGGTGGCTAAAGGATATTACCTTAGGTGAACAAGGCCATTGATATTCTTCCTGAAGAAATGTGGAAGCGACAGAAAGTGCGTTATCCTGGTAAAAAAAATTATTTCTACAAGAAGTAAATGTCTACAAGGAAAGCCATTCTTAATATCAAATTTTAGATAATGAGAGAGATGGAAGACTAACATACTGAAAAGGGAAAGCATGTACAGGATGAGAGGGAGAAAAGAAAATACAAATACCATTACTAGTAACATACTAAACTCTTCTGTGAATGACAAAACACAAGGTGTGGGATGAATAAAACAACTAGACCAGCAGTGCCTTATCATATTATGCATCTCTGTCCTTCATCTGAGTGGGTTAGGAAAGGCCAGTCCATTTCTTACCTATTGAGTCAGCCTCTGCATTGAACGCTGCCACAGATTAAGAGAAGAGGCCAAAGGAGGGCAGCTGTGTCCATGCCACAGATATAACTAATCTAAATGTTCCCAGTATTTTCAGTACCATCATACAAGCAAATAATTGCAATTAGCAGAGTTCATGGCAAGGGGAAAATCTGGCAGACAGGACAGGAGGCTTACCTTGGCAAATACATGTATGTACATGAAAGAGAAATAGAAAAAAAAAAAGCTACTGATAAGTAGTACCTACATAAACTCTACCTTATGGACAGCTTCAGAATTAAACTGGAAGCTGGTTGTAAACTGGAAAAGGAATTGCTGAGAGAAGTCACTGAGTTTCCTAGGAGCATAAAACTGTAAGTGCATGCTGGTGATTCTCCCCTGTCCAAGTTTAGAAAAAATGATGACATCTGGTCATAGTGACATCTTAGGTCAGTGAAGTGTTTTGTGCCATATGCCACAGCAAACAATGGCTGCACTGACTGGAAACAGCTCTCTTCTCCCCACCCACTTCCAACAATAACCAAATAGCTTCTCTTGCTGCAGCTCTCTGTCTTCTTTCCCATTTTAAGTCTGGACACCCTCACCTACATCTTCTGTTGTTTTGGTTTGTTTTTTTTTAAAATGAGGAATCAGTATGATATTCCAGCCCTTTAATGCCCAAATCAGATACAGCTGACCTGAATTTCCTCTCAGACACCTCTTGCTTAGTTTCTGTTTGCCAGGACTGTTACATTGCAACTTGTGAGACCTGGAAGTATTGACCACTGTATCTATATTGCAAAGATTAGAAAAGATACTTAGGTATATGTGGGCTTAAAGTTTGTACAATTTGTGTTTGAAATGTGCAGTATGGGAGCCATTTACTCTTTTCATCAGGATTTCTTCAAATTGGAGGGATTATCTAATTTTTGCAGTGTAAATTAGACTCCAAAAATTACAGAGAACCATTATAAACTCTTCCTTTTCTTCAGAAGTAATTGTGTTTGGCATGTGAACCAGGAGTCCTTAGTAGGCTCATCAGTATCTAATATCGGTTTATTTCAGGTAATAGCTTGACTTTAGATTTTCTGATTTTTTTAAAATAAAAACTTGATTCACAGTGAAAAGATATTTTACTTTACTTTACACAGTAAAATGATATTTTATCACATTTACTTGACAAAAAAAATCCTATTGTTTAGTTGAGCCATTGTTTTTATATATAAATTATTTTAAAGAGTTTGGAATGACATTGGATTTTTTTATGAAGGTCAAAACCTACAGAGGCTTCAGCACTTGGTTGGATGTATCTGAGCTACCTGTTAGAGCAAGCCTGGAAACGAATGGATTGTCGGTGCTGTCTCAAAGCACTGAAAAAAAACTTTTCATTTCACACAACATTTACAGCTTGCAGCAATATGCCTCTAATTCTGTTGACAACCTCAATACAAAGCAAAACAAAATACACAGCAAAACCAACTCAGTCCTCAGTGGAGGTGGGCACAAGTTTTATTGTACAACACCAGTCCCAGTGGACAGCAGCAAAGTTGTATCTGCTGTCTTTAATGCAAGGCCAACAGGAGGAGGTTTTTTGTGTCTTTACATTTCAAATTGCTTCTTATGAAACAAGAGTTCTCAATGAACACACCTATTAAACCACTGGCTGCTCTTAGTAAAAGTCACTCTAGACTTACAAGTCTCCATCGACCAGGTTTGTCTACACAGGCTGGTAGGGCTTGGTTGGCAAATGCACCACAGAGCAAAGAGGTGGATCACACCTAAATGTACTGCATATTTATCCTCACCTGTGCTAGACGTAGTCTGAGAGGTGGCATAGAGACAGAAAAAGTGCTGGCCTGAGGTTCTGGAGTCTCCACCCATTTTCCACAGCCACAAAATTACTGATATGAAACTTTCTTTGGATAAAAAGAATATGTATGCTCAGAGTCCATAATTTCCCCTGAGTGTAATTCAGACTCCTGAAAGAGCCCCGTCCTACTCCTGGACAGTACATCACGTTCAGGCCAGACACCCCATGGCTCTGGGGTGACAAATCCTGGGCAGACACCCTGTAGTATCTCAGGGTTCAGCGTAGACCAGTGGGGAATGGATGTGCTTGGCTTGGGCTCCACAGATGAAACCTAAGCATCCTCAGTGAGGCTACCTGCTTTGTTGAAACACAGGCTGAAAGCCCTTTTGCAGCCTGTAAATGTAAATTGATCTGCACATTGATCCAAGGAGCATGTTTGGCTTCAGAAGTGCCAAGTGTCTGTGGCTTCAGATACATTTTTTTTCCCACAATTTCATGTAGATTCAGAACTCTGCTATTTAGCCTCTGTAAACATGAGAGAAACTTTCATTAGTTTCCAAGAGACACTCACAGAGACTCTCTGAGGAAAATTATCTCTTGAGCCTCCTCCTAAGGTAGTGTAACTTGTCCATCATTCCTTGCTTCAGCCTCTGCTCACAGGCAAAATATCTGTAGCAAATTCATGCTCTGCTGCCTGCCAGTGAAAGCTAGAGAAAGCATTGCTTCAAGAGATTACATGGGTGTTGAGCTAGTTGTTTATGCCTTTTTCCTAGCATGAAATAGTCAGACAGAATTAAATATTTTTTTAAAATTACAAATATATATTTTATAAGTACTAAAGGATACTTTAAATTATTCTGTAACATACTAGCAGATAGGCAAATAAACTCATTGCAGCCTGATGCTAAATAAACCACAATATATATGTACATGAAAAGAATTACATAATTTGCAAGCTTAAAAATCTATTTCAGTTCAGTTTTATTAAATATTATTAATTTGCAGATTCCAAGACATAAATAATTGAAACAATTACAAAAGATTAAAGAAGGCGTTCCTTTTTCATTGGGATGTTTTCCTCCTTAGCAAATCATTAAATGCTATTAATTTGAAGTGCCAATATCTGGCCTATTTACCCAGAAATCTTGAATCATCAGTGGGGATATCAATGACCAAAACCAACTTAAAAACAGGTATAAATGCTTTGCTGGATTCCTTTTTTTTTTTTTTGAAATATAGGGATTTCTTGGATTCTTTGATATAAATGCAAAGAAGCAGGTTCATGAATTCAGTACAGAGTTTCTGCAAATAGCTATAGTCATGCTTTATTTTGATAATTCACAGGACTCAAGTTAATCACTTTGAAGCCACTGCTGTTTAGAGAATTCATGACCAATTACGTACAAAGCTAGAGATGATTAAGAAGTTGCATGTTTGTTAAATTTTGCAATAAGATGGCATAGCAAGAGAGATCACTCACCACTTACCGTCACGGGCAAAACAGACTCAACTTGGGGAAAATTAACTCACTTTATTACAAATCAACCGGAGTAGGGTAATGAGAAATAAAACCAAAACTCAGAACACCTTCCCTCCACCCCTCCCTTCTTCCCGGGCACAACTTCACTCCCGGCTTCTCTACCAACCCCCCCAGCGGCACAGGGGGATGGGGAATGGGGTTTACGGTCAGTTCATCACGCGTTGTTTTCTGCCCCTCCATCCTCCTCAGGGGGAGGACTCATCACACTCTTCCCTGCTCCAGCGTGGGGTCCCTCCCACAGGAGACAGTCCTCCATGAACTTCTCCAACATGGGTCCTTCCCACGGGCTGCAGTTCTTCACGAACTGCTCCAGCGTGGGTCCTTTCCACGGTGTGCAGTCCTTCAGGAGCACACTGCTCCAGCGTGGGTCCCCCACGGGGTCACAAGTCCTGCCAGAAAACCTGCTGCGTGGGCTCCTCTCTCCACAGATCTGCAGGTCCTGCCAGGAGCCTGCTCCAGCGCAGTGTTCCCACGGGGTCACAGCCTCCTTCAGGAGCCCACCTGCTCTGGCGTGGGGTCCTCCACGGGCTACAGGTGGATATCTGCTCCACCGTGGACCTCCATGGACTGCAGGGGGACAGCCTGCCTCACCATGGCCTTCCCCATGGGCTGCAGGGGAATCTCTGCTCCGTCACCTGGAGCACCTCCTCCCCCTCCTTCTTCACTGACCTGGGAGTCTGGAGGATTGTTTCTCTTACATGTTCTCACTCCTCTCTCCAGCTGCAGTTTCTGTCTGTCCCAACTTTTTTTTCCTTCTTAAAAATGTTATCACAGAGGCGTTACCACTATTGCTGATTGGCTCAGCCTTGGCCGGTGGCGGGTCTGTCTTAGAGCCGACTGATATTGGCTCTGTCGGACACAGGGGAAGCTTCCAGCAGCTCCTTACAGAAGCCACCCCTGTAACCCCCCCCCGCTACCAAAACCTTGCCACACAAAACCAATACATCAGCCATGCTCCATTTCTTATACAAAGACAGTACAAATGGAGTAGAAAGCACTTGCCATCCAATGGTGGGGATTATTCTGTCATGAGGAAAATGCCTACTAGCGCGTACGTAGAGTAGGCATAGCTTCACTGCTCCAAAGGAGAGCCTCATCCCATCTACCCATTCCCATTGCTACACTTGAGGGGGCCCATGAGGGGGAATACAGGGCAAGGGCATCCTATACTTTGATTATGTCCATCTTCTTAGTGCAAATTCAGACAGCAGGCTGCCCCAAGCACAGACTGGTGGCTGTGGGCTGGAAGAATGGGGAGCTGGAGCTACAGCCTGAGTAGGTTGCCAGCTACACTGTGCTCAGGCACTAAGAAGTAGAGATATGTCCCATTGTAGGCTCTCATCTCTGTTTTCTTTCTTTCAGATGATTACAAGATTATAACAAACATTTTAGGAATTCTAGCTACCATCAGCCCCTTTCTTCTCATATTGGCTAAATTTAATTATGCCATGTACCCTTGCCAGAGAACAGCATGTGGCAAGCATGGATCCAATTCTGAAGCAATCTTCAGGGCAAGACACCCTGCCCTGCCTGTCTAAGCTGGAAAATATCTCATGAAACTGTGTTCCAGTTTCCATCTCACTGCAATTCCATAGCCTCTCTGCCTGAGCAGATTAGGAGGCCAAAAAGCAATGCCATAAGCAACAGGTCACAAGCACATTTTCACATTCAGTTCTCCACATTGCTGCTGATATTTTGAATATACTTGAAATTCCTGTCAGTATCCAGAGTACCATTCTACCTGTGATTTTTCTTTGGAAGGGAGTAGTGCCTTTAATCCAGAAGCAGTGGTTCTTTCTATGAGGCTCTCTGTCTGTGGACGTGTTAAAGTTACTCTTTGCAGGGCCTGTTTGCTGGATGAACTCTGTGCCTAGCTGCCCTGGCCCATGGCCGGGGAGGCAGCTGCCCGTGGGCCCTGCCTGCAGTGCTAAGAGCGGGAGACTCACTCCTGACGTGACAGCTCATCTTCATCCAGCTGGTGCCTCCTCCTCACAATGAAGATTAGGGCGGGCCCCTTGGTAGTTTGGGGAGCTGAGCAGGCACCCTGTGCTCCTTCAGGGTCCGTACATCTGGCCGTTAACCCTCCTCACATGCTTCCATCTGCTCCTGCCTCGTCCCGTCCTGCAGGCGTGCAGGATGGGGCTATTTTTCCTGGCCTCTCCATGGCCATTTGGCACCGCCCTCGGTGGCACAGCAGCAGGTTGGGGTGCATACTACATTACAGGCATGAAGCCCAGCATGGTTAGCACAGCCTCAATACAAACCTGTCTTTTGCAGCCAAAAAACAAACAACAAAACACCTTAGATATAATTCTTTTATATCAAACATCAGAGGTGTGATGCAACAGTGAGGCAAACTCAGAACTGAAAAAGGAGAATCCATGGTTTTTCTCAGGCTCTTAATTAGTGACACATCAGAGACAGGTGTATCTTCCATACTTGAAGCTGACAATTTGATACCTACATTATCTCTCCTTAAGCTGTTTTTCTTAAATGTAGCACTTCGGATGAAGCTTGGAGACCCAGCATTGAGAACAGGGACATCATTTCAAAAGCTCTTTGCTGCAGACATCTGAGTATTGTGAGGCCTTAGCTGGGCTGAGGGTAGAAAAATGGCATCTATAAACATGTGAAGATAATCACAGAAGTTGCATTAACTTCAGTGGGTCCTAGGCTGGATTTCTTCTCACCTGGTAGAGAAAATATATTGGCTGAATATATTAGTTGATGATTTTTGG
This sequence comes from Aquila chrysaetos chrysaetos, assembly GCF_900496995.4. NCBI lineage: Eukaryota > Metazoa > Chordata > Aves > Accipitriformes > Accipitridae > Aquila > Aquila chrysaetos. Next base: position 69,675,047 of record NC_044030.1, read on the forward strand.
ATGCACTGTGTGATGGTAAAGTCAACTAGTTCGATCCCTTTTACTGATGCACCCAGACCACTAAGGTCTGTGTTTTATCAGACCTCTGGGATGGAATTATAGTTGTAAGTCTTTCTTGTGCTGGGAATAATGCAGATTTAATTTGGAATTGTAAGAGGTTTCATTACATGTTATTTCATGAATACTGCCTTAATTCCAGTTAGCAAAATGCAGAAAGAAATCAGTGTGAATGAACACTAAGGAGGAACAGAGAGCTGTATTGTATGGCCTAAATATCCTTCTTTTTGTTAGGCACTGCTGTGCTACAGCTGTTGGTTAATACATGTCTAATCAGCTAGGAAGTACTTCAAATATTTTTAATCAATTCCTACAAATATGACCAACTCCAGAACATTAAAATGATAAATAAATACAGACTGTTAGAGAAAATAAAATGTGCTGTAGAAATGTAATGTGCACAATAGGGTCTATCTCATTTCCTGTCTAGAACAGTGCAACTTTTAAAGGTGCTCCACTTCTTGGTTTATAATCTCGTCTGAAAAGATTGCTTTTCCTTCTATGTTATTTCCTTTAGCACTCTACTCATCTAAGTAACACTTCAATTTTACACGATTTAAAACTTTGCAGGTTTTTTATATTTTAATATATGAACCCAATGTGTTTACCTGCTTTAATGGTTCTTTCCTTGTGAAAAGAGAAAAGAATACACGTCTTAAATTTTTCAATTGGTCTTACTACAATAAATGCGAGAATCATGCTTTATGTTAATTAGCATGCATAAATCCTTTAAGTGAACACAGGACCTGGTGTGCAGTTATGGTGTCATTTGTATAAACCTCAAGTACAGTAGGGGTATGAGTTTGACAATGCACACCCTGGAGCGTATTACCGCTTTTATAAAAATCATACTTCTTTCAATGACTTCTGTAATGGACTTCAACCTGTGCAGATGTGGTTGTGTAATAACACATCTGAGAATCCTCATTAACCAGTTGGGGTTGTCACTGCTCAGCAAGTCATGCACGTCGGGCAATTACCCCTTTCAGGAATAGCTCTCCTTGGGCAACCCATAGGATCTGCAAAAGTGTATTACAAAAATTATTTTAAAATATATGACCAAGAGAAGAAAAACAAGAAAAATAAAATCAGGTCTAACATAAAGAGTGTATTACATTTGTCTGTTTCATTCTCTCTTTCTGTGTATTTCATTGTCTTGATAATAAGAGATGCTTTCCATGAAAGCACCAGAGTGTTCAGAAGCAGCTGACAAATTAGCCAGTAACAGTCTCTCCAAACCTTGTAAAATAAGGACAGAAATGCTATGATTCAAAGAGGTTATAAAGACATTACTTTTTTTGCTTCATCTTGTGCCTGTATTTGATATTTCTCTTCCAAACACAAGCTGTAGTAATATTTTCTTGTCATTTGCATTCCTGCACCAAAGGATTTTATGTTCTAACTAGTGATGGAAAAAAATCATAAAAAGTGTGGTTAAAGCAGGTGTTGTTTGTAGTGTTTATATAAACACATTAGCACTCTTTTGACACAGCATGACCTGAACAAGTAGTTCATCCTACTAGTAGCAGGGAAACAATAACTGAGCGTGCCAGAGCCAAGTTCATTCAGACATTGCAAAATTAACACCAGATTATGAATACGCTTGCCACCGGTAATTAATCGTGAAAATTGCTGGAGGAGTTCCCCTACTGTGAGGGATATTGGCAGAAGTATTTACTGCTAATAGGCCTTGTTTAAGCTTTTTTTTTTTTTTCTTCCACCCCCTTAGAGATAAAATTTACAATAGACTGCACAGGAACTGGTAGATTATTATATATTCCTTTGGCCTGTTTTTTTAATCAGCATTTCTGAATATACCCAGTGTTTTTCTCTGTTATTAGAAATGTGCATTGTGTGTTCACATTCAGACCATTTAACTGTCCCTTACAGAGGAGGATAATTTCACAATCTGGTTACTGTTTTTCTATATTCCACAGTGATCTAACATTATCCCATATTTTGCAGCAGTAATTTGGAGACATTATAAGAAGAGGTTTGTGTATTTCAAATAATATACACCTTTTATAACCTTAGGTAGTGGTTACATGATCTACAAAATCTTTGATGTGCCTATCATTTTAACCAATTTTCCTTATATATGCCTTTTATTATGATGTGCTTTTAAAGTGTAAAAAATGACCGAGATGTTTTCAATCTACTGTTTTTAAATACAGTAAAGATATGCAAGCACGACTATATTAACTAATTAAAACTAAAAATTGAATAAATTAACTTATGGTAGGTCACATACTCTCCTTTACATTTTCCTAAAATAGATTATACAATATATTGTAATTATATTATATGTTTCCTCCATTATAAAAAAAAAGAAAAAAAAAATATCCATCATGACTGTTTTTTAACAGGTGTGTTACTGGATAGAAACGAAGGCCAGTTTCTTAGTGAAATTAATGAAAGATTTGCTATTGAGTTTAATGAAAGTGTGTTGAATCCTATATCTGTTAAAATTTTATTATTGTGTAATATGGGGGTTATGGAGGCTGATTTTTTGCTGGTTTTATGACGAACAGTTATGATTCTTGGCCCATATATGCCAATATTTGATTAAAACCCTATAGAGCATATTCTTCATGCAATTTAGTCAATAATTACAACCTTTTGACTTTTATAAGACTTTTGAGATTGATCTTTTTCCAAAAAGGTTTAACTATTTCTTTTGATAACTTGTTCATTATTTTCCCATTTATTTTAATAGGAATGAAACTTTACTCCCTAAATACTTAGTACCCAAGCACTATATCTTGCATTTCTCCATTAAAGATTGGTGGGGTTTATCTTTTCAAAACTACTCAGAATCTAAACCTCATTTCTTTAATTATTTTTTTCTCATAAAATACATACTTGCTCTTCATCTTTCCTTCTTTCTGAGATAAAAGAGTTCTGTCAGCCTAAAAACAATCACAGCCTTATATTTTTCTGTGGGTTAGGTGTGTATTTTATGGCCCATACTTAAGCCCAGTGCAAACAATGGAGACAATGTAGACAATGGACACACCACAATTGAATTCAACCATTTAGATTGAGAATGCTGTTAAGTAACTAACATTTGAAAATATACTGTTTATTGAATTTTTACTCTTTGTGGCTTTGATAGTTTCAAATAAATGGAGGTGCTCTCATTAACATTACTTATATATTTTGTTCATCTAAACAGAGGGGCTTTTGTCTAGCTGGCATAATTTAGTATGAAAGATCACAGAGTCAAAAGTAGGCTATATTGCTCTAAAGAGCTACGCTTTATAGTGAAGATGCCTTGCAAATATTTATTCATGATAGCACACTGTGTAACCTTCCCTCTGTCTTCCCCTCAAATTCTCTGAGGCTTTTTTTTTCTTTAGCTGATCCCTCAGGCAACAAAAAACAACAGCTAACAATTAGTAGCTGTCACACTGTTCTGACACAGAACAATAAAACATTGCAGAGGTTAAACTGTCTCTGGTTTATGTTAAGAGTAATGATTCTGGTCATTTATATGCCTCTAGCATAAAAGTTTTATATAATTTAAAGTTTTTTATACTAAATTAGTTTTAGTACCAAAGCATGTTATGTTTCATTTATGTAAAGAACACAAGCCACCATTCAACAAATGGCTTTTGTTTTGAGTGAGACTGTAGTTGTAGTTTTAGGTATCTGAAGGCTGGATTCAAAAAAAGAAAAAGGTCTTCAAATGAGAGCTCCTTTCCTAGGTATAACAGCTGTCTAGTATTAGCATTTTGTTGCTCTGAGAAAGGAAATGTTCAAGGCTCTACTTATGTATACACAAGGCACTGTGTACATAAAGACAGTCATATGCTGAATTATTCAGGATGTCCTTTGTATCTTTCCAACTTCATTATCCATTTAAGGTAGTATTTTTTGTTTTAATGAATGTTTACAAAACGCATTCTGTATTACTCAAATAATAATGTATTTTTAAAAAAACTAGACCTTGTGTTGCAAAGGACATCTGAGGTCAGGTACTCTAATTCACAATGAATAATAATTTATCCATGTTACTTTTGGTTCTACACAGCATGAAAAGGCATGTCTGACTGCTGTTAATATAAAAATATAAGTGTTTGTTGAGGTAATAGATGTTATTAACTATTTATATTCTTATGGCTCCTAATAGCTTCCTTTCTCAAATATCTTTTAACCTTTATAAAGTGACATTCCCAATAATTTTATTTTGCTTTTTAACCTTAAAAATGTCTCTATTTGTATGACAAGGAAGCTCTGATTTTGGTTGAGCAAATAATGTTGCTGTAATTTAATTAAGTGATAATTTTAATTTTCCCAATCAAACTATTTAACTTCAACATAACTCACAATTTGCTAATGTATTGTGGAAATTAAATACTGAAAAGAAAAACAATAATAAAATGGATGTCTCCACACATTTGGTGTAGGAACCAAAAATTTGTTTGGTTTATACAATCAGAATATCCTTGATGTATAAAGAAAAAAGATAAAGAGTCAAATGTATTCCTGCAAGGCTGTGGCCAAATTCACTGTGAATAGATCTGTGACCACAATGGCAGAATGACACACAAAAAAGAAATTAATCAAAACTGATGACATTTCTGTAACAAAATTGTGCACATCTAAAACCAGAACATTCACATACATGTACCAGGTGGAACATAGAGGGTTTCCTCTTCATCAAAAGGAGACATTTCTATTCATGAAGCTCTCCTTTGAAGAGAGAAAACAAAAGGTAATTTAGCCATATATTCTGTATGGACTGTGTTGGACCCTGGAGACCTTCAGAGGTATCTGCATCTCTCTATTGACCATTTAACAACTTCCTGTGGGGCAAAGAGTTCTGCACATCTAGAATGATGGTGTATCCACATACAAGTAAACTATCATCTGAGTTAATCATGATGGATCAGGGTCTCCAGGCCCTTCAGGCAGCACTCTACACTGGCCATTTTGCTAACACTTTGTAGAAGGATATATGCCACCATTGCATACCAAGTCAGGTTTTAACAAACAAGCAGTCTGGCATTTTCTCATAGATGTATCATACTTACTCCTAGTACCACTTGCTCACAGTGTTGCCTATTATGATCTAATCTCTTTAAAATCCAAAGTAGACCAGTACCCTCAAACAACAAATAAGTAAAAGTGGCTGCAAGTGATTGATTTATCATCTAAGTACTTTCTAGACACAAGGACTCTGAAGGAACTATTATGAACCATCTTGACAAAAATCCACTCAAGAAATGTGCCTTTCTATACATGTATACGATAGACTGTGTAATTACAGCACATGGAGTAAATAGTATAAGTTTTTAAAATTAGTATGCATGCCAAATCACGTTTACCTTAAAGGCTGTTGCAGCTTTGAGGCAGTTATTTTAGTCCATCAGGTAAATAGCACACATTTCCAGAATGCTACACAAATGTATGTTATTATGCAGTATGTGTGTTATTATATAATAGACTGCAGTGGCTTTGAAAAAGATAAACTATTCTGTTGTGTCAGTACTTCTAAAAATTCATGACACAATATTTTTACTTCCCTATGTTGGGAGTAAAGTGATGTAAAGTAATAAAAAGTAAAGCAAAGAAATGAACAAAGGCAGCTCTGAAACAATAATTAAATCCCCCACCCCTACAACTGCCCAAGCAATCATTAGGGGTTTCATTTTTAACTTTCACCATTTCAGAGCATTTTCAGGTGGGACAGAAGATTCTTCTCAGTATAATAGGAAAGGGAGAAAAAGCTATAATTTTGCATATTACTGATGCCCTATTTCTTTTTGCTGGAGTAAAAAAATAGAATTTACTTAGCCTTGACATCAAAGTTTCTTTTGCAAGTATTCTTTGCTATGTTACTTATTCTTTCTTCTTACACCTGTATGCTGTTTGTGTTGGAAGTATGACAGTTATTGTGCTGTCTATGGGCCATGCAGAACTGAAAGAGCATTTGAAGATGAAAATATGAAATGCACTAGAACAAACAGGAAAAGTTTCAGAAAAAAAACATATCTCAAAAGCAACAAAAGGATTGAAAAGAAATCATTTATGAGGACGTAAGACAAGATGGAAAAGTGGGTTCTGAGGGTATGAGGGTATACAATAGGGTGTAATGGACCAAAAGAATGAAGGTCAGAGATCCTTTTCCACTTCTCACAGATCACATGCCTTGCAAATAGATCAAGTAGTGTCAGAATCTATGCTCAAAAATCCTAAAGAATGATGGTATAAAATCATGGATCTATACTAGTATGAGAGAAAAGGAGGAGGCAAAACCAAGGCTGAAAATCTAAAGCAACATCATCGAGTCTTGGAAGTCACGGATAAAAAATAGAGTTCCTGCCCCATACAGTCATCCTGTGCCCATGACTTGACGTGACATGAATGTCCCTCCCACTTGCCAAGGAGCCAGCCTAACTCTCTCTCCTCCACCCAGAAGCAGGAGCCACAGCACCTTTGCACCATCATACTCCAGTGCCACAGGGGCAGTGAGCAGTAAAATGAGTGTATCTATAATACAGGTTGGCTACCCCAGCTCAGATATGGGACTCTGATCCTGTAGGTGGTGAGTTTGGTTTTTCCTTTCCCCTTTGGAATAATTCTCCCAGACGCTTCTTGAATATCACTTATTTCATTCAAGCACCTAGGTGAATGAAGTAGCACAAACAATTCAGTGTTGATCTGTGTGGGCAGGAGGTGAACTTACACAGTTCAAGTTATGCTCAATACCTGAATAACTGATCCCAACTACTCTAGTAGAAAGAGTTTAGTTTAAAAGTCACCAAGTTGCTCACACTGTACTGAAGAATATACCCATGGACTTCAGGAGGAGCTATGGGAGGTCTGTGCCTCTTGGACTTTCACTCTGAAGGGGGAGTGCTGTAGTCATCTATTATTGAAGGGATACCAGACACAGTCTTGTTTACATGTACATGATTTTTATTTTTTTTTTTTTAATTTACAGACTACCTCCGTGCTTGGAGAATTATGGAAACAAAACGGGATTGCAGAAGTTTTGGATCAATTGGTGTTTACTTCACTCGCAGGAATTTCTATTTCTGAAGCCAATAGAGAGAAAAAGCTGAAATAATCTATCCAGCCCCATTCATTTTTTTAAGTCATAACAGTCTTTCTTTGAAAGGATCTGGATTAATTTGTCACACAGGAGGACTATCATTATAGTGTTGACAGTAGGTGACAATTTCAGCAGAAGTTCCAAGAGTTCACGAAATATGAACTGTCTTTTTGTCCCTAAGGGTAGTCCCTTTGGATGGGTTCTGAATTTTGTTTACTGGATAACCTGGTTTCTACTTTCTAACCTGGAGCAAGGTGGCACTTGTTCCAGGAATGACTCCCTTATATTTCCATTTTGAGGTAGAGAGAGTCAGACATGAGCCAGTATTTTCAGTATATTACTAAAGGGGCCTACATTTAAAGGTACCTCCATTTTAATTAACATGACATTCAGGAGCAAATTGTAAAATGAAACCATTTACATAGGAAATTAATTAAACAAAAATATAATTACCTAATTTGTATCATTCTCAGGCTGAAAATCCTTACTTGTGTGACATAACTAAATTGCCCCAAATTACCAGAATGAGGCATTTTAGATGACACAGATGGGAGGAAGAAGCTCAGGACAGTCCTCACAATTTTGATATTTTGTCCTGATTTCAGAGTAGTTACAAAATATTAGTTGACTGGAAAAACTATTTTGTTCCATCCTTGAAAGATTCATCCCAGTGTATTGCTAATTTATCCATGCCACTGCCTTCCATCCAGTGGTTTCACAGTCAGGAGCGTGGCTAGACCCAAAGTTTTATTTTCATCAAAGTGAACTTCAGCTTCAAGGATTAAATTTGTTAACAAATATTTTTCACCCTCATGATAAAGACACTGTGTTTCACATTTGCATGTTTCTAATGTGTGAGTTGGAGTTTTGAGAACAATCACTGAAAGTGCTCTTCACAGAGAAGCTCAGGGAAACTAATGCCTTACAATTTTCAGTGGTGAACAACATATTTTCTTTTTGAACTGAAAAGCTTCTTTGGCTCTTCCAGCATAGTGAGTCTGAAAAGAGAAGCCCAGTTATTGCATTTATATATGTATGTGGAAGACTTTTTTGTGTACTTTCACATTTCTTCTTATTTGAATCAATATTTATTTCTTCAACTTGCACAAAGGGGGGTCCGATGAAAACACAACACATCTTTGCAGGCAGCAATTCCCTTGCTTGCAGGAATCCTTTGGGTTTTTAGCCCCAGTCATGGAGAAAAGGCAGTTTGTTATGAGTGCTGAATCGCTTTTTCTTTTCACATGTATTAGCACTTAGGTGTCATGTTAAGCCCGAGGCAGGAAAGACTTTTAAATGACCTGTTCTGACTGGAATTATGTTTACTGTACTTTTTTCAAAATGCAGTGCAGGATCCCTTCCCTTATCTGTACCCAAAGTCTAACAGCTTGCAGACTCAAATTTCCCCTTCAAGGTAATGTTGATTTGTCTGTTGTTTTTCATGACAAAGGGTTTCATGAATTCTGCAGTTTAGATATCTGTCTTGAATTACCTACTGTCACCCTCTAGGCTAAGAGTCAGCATTTTTCAGCTCCCAGAAATTGCCCAAAAGGCTGCTAGAAGCATTGCACATCGAGATGTGTAGGTACATATGTTTCTGTTTGCATCAGGAATTCTGGCAGAGAAGTTGTAGAAGTACTCTCTGTGGGACTAAACCGGTGAACAATTAAGCAGTGTCTGTAGGGAATGATCGCCCTTGGCGTTCGTGACTGCAGGTGCGGCATGCAGGGTTTACTCATTCAAACCTTCACTGAATCCATATGGCAGAAGAGCCTTATAAACATAATGAATGTGGGAAAGTCTCCCACTGGAGTTCGACACTGCTGCTTTCCCCAGTCACTCACCGTGTTCTGCTCTGTTCTTCATCCAGGCTGCACCTTGTGTTTCTTCCTACCCTGCCGTACACCTGGAACAAGCAGACAATGCTGTCCCATCCACTCTCCTTCACAAAAATAAGCCTCCCACAACTGAATTATTCCTTGAAGCAATCCTACCTCACTCCTTCTGCCATGTCCTATAAACATCTTGAGTGTTTGTGTTTGCATTGTCCCTTCACTGCCTATAGGTTGCAAGTTCCTCAGGAATAAAACTTGATGTTGGATCATTTCACTCTACGTATGGTCTTAGGTACACTGGGGATGTTAGTGACATGCTAACACATTCCATGCTTGTTGGAAAGTAAAATGCAAAAGATAGAAGTCACTGTTTGGTTTTTTTTACCTCTGTAGAGGTAACTCTCTTGGGCCAGCACACAGGTATGTACATGCAGTTTGGTTCTTTGCTGGCCATCACCAAAGGCCTCAGTTGCCTCAGCGCCCCTCCATGACAAGAGGAAGAACAATAGCTCCATAGGTCTTGATATCATTTTTTAGCAATGGGCCAGGGGTTCCTCAGGATGTCTCTGAAAAATTCACATTCCCAACACTTTAACTCCAAAGGAGCTCAAAATTGGCCATTTCTCAAGTGTGCCTTCCCTTTGTGTTTTTGCTTCTTCTGTTATCTATATATTGCACATTCTTCAGGGAAGATTTCAGGGCTGCACTGCTTAGGAAGTGTGAATTACAGAGGTAACATCTAGCAGAAAACTTCATGGACTGAAGGACATGCAGGACAAGAGCAGCCCAGCACGGGTTCCTCAGGGGCTTTGCTGATTATAGCTAGTGTAAAACAAATGCAACTGTATGTACAGAGACTGCTGACCATTATCTTACGGTATGGTGAGATCCAAAGATGGGGGGGGGGGCCAGTAAGAATCAGCATCTACCTTCAAGACTGGAAGAAAAACAGGTGTGCCATAAATGGGATTTTCCAAGACTCATTTTTGTCTCTTCTGGAATGTACTGCCTTCGGATGAATCAAATGTGTAGATTTATAGTGCTACAATAATGCAGAATACACCAGTAGTTGAACCCCAGGCTGGTTTCCCTGGTTAGGCAAAGGGCATCTATAATCAAAACATTGGTTAATTAAATTCATCCTGATATTGTTTGATTTTCAGTCCTGTTAAAAATAAAATTAAAAAATAAATTAAAAAAAAAGAGTTAGAAAAATCATTAAATAATCACAAAACATATAAGACTGGCTGAATCACACTAACTATGACACTGGAATTGCTATTCAGTTTCAGTGCCAGTCACTGAAAATTTATTTTTCTTTTTGAAGAAAAATATTAGATTTTCAGATTATCTTAGGAGTCCAGTAGTGTGCCTTAAAAAAAAGAAAAAACCAGAAAACAAACAAACAAACAAAAAAAACAAACAAAAAAAACTATAATCAAAACAAATAATAGTGAAGGGCTTAGAATATTGGATTGCTTTCTAGTACTGCAGGATATTTGAGCAGTATGTTGTCAATAATGCAATTAATTTTAATATTAAAACATTAAATGATGAAAAACAGTAAACTTTTAAATCATGGAACATGAGCATTACTCTTCTGAGAAGTTGAGATCATTAGAAAATAATTTATTTTGTAAATCCTCTTAAAGAGTATTAATCACCCTATATTACTTAAATACAACTCAACCATTATTTTCATGTTATAACTCCTAAAAATTAAATTAGGAACATGTTGTGGTTTAACCCCAGCCAGCAACTAAGCACCACACTGCCACTCACTCACTCACCCCCACCCAGTGGGATGTGGGAGAACAGGTTAATAGAACAGAAAGGAAGAAACTAATAATGATAATACTAACAATACTAAAATTACAATAATAATAAAAGGATTGGAGTGTACAAAACAAGTCGTGCACAATGCAATTGCTCACCACCCACCGACCGATGGCCAGTTAGTTTGCGAGCAGCGATTGCCCTCAGCCACACTGCCCCCAGTTTGTGTACTGGGCATGACATCACATGGTATGGAATACCTCGTTGGCCAGTTTGGGTCAGCTGTCCTGGCTGTGTCCTGTGCCAACTTCTTGTGACGCTCCAGCCTTCTCGCTGGCTGGGCTTCAGAAGCTGAAAAATCCTTGACTTAGTCTAAACACTACTTAGCAACAACTGAAGACATCAGTGTGTTATCAACATTCTTCTCATACTGAACACAAAACACAGCACCATACCAGCTAGTAGAAAGACAATTAACTATCCCAGCTGAAAGCAGGACAGAACACAAAAAAAGTCAAGATGAGCAAGTAATATTAAAACCAGCTTTAAATTAGTTTTATTTTCCTGGTGCTTTAATGTAGGAAAGGAAACTCTTTCAAACAAATTTCATGCTTTTTAAAGTCAGTCTGTAGGAATCTTCTTTTTAAGTTGAATATTTACATTCTTCCCAAAGAAAATGGTCCCCAAAACACCCTAATTAATTTATAGAATAGGATAAAATAAGTTATTACTTTAAAGAAAGAAAAAAAATAAAGGTAACATACGATTTGACTGACCTGGTGTCCTGGGTTCAGCTGGGATAGAGTTAATTTTTACAGGAACCTGGGAGGTGGGGGGGCATAGCCAGGGCAGCTGACCTGAACTAGCCAAGGAGCTATTCCATACCATGTGACATCACGCCCAGTATATATATGGGGAGTGGGCCGAGGGGGAGGGCTCTCCTGCTCTCTCTCTCTCGACTTTCGGTGGGGGAAGTGGCGGAGCGTCGGGTCCCGGGTGGTGAGCAGTTGCACTGTGCATCACTCGTTTTTTTGTATACTCTTTCATTAGTACCATCGTTGTTGTTGTAACTTTTTTTGCGTTGTCCCAGTCAACTGCCCTTATCTCAACCCTCGAGGTTCCAGGTTTTTTTCTTTTCTCTCCTCCGTCTCCCCCCTATCCCACCGGAGGGGGGCGGGAGGAGTGAGCGAGCGGCTGCGTGGTCCTTTGTTACCGGCTGGGCTGAAACCACGATAGTCCTTTTTGGCGCCCAACGTGGGGCAAGAAGGGTTGAGATAACGACAGATCTGGCTAGAGCATGTTGAAACAAATTTGTCATACGCATTCCTTATATTAGATAAATAGATGTTAGTCACAATGTTGATTAATTTGTTTACATGGTGGCGTTTTGTAAGTCCTTCTATGCTCTATGTATTGCCTGTAGTTACGTTTCTCACCTCTGGGAGAGTGATTGGGATTATCATTTTGCTGTACTGGGCGATGTCGACTTGTGAAATGATTACATCACTGGTCATGAGGTTAAGCTGGTATCTGTATGAGGCAGTGATATCATTTCCATACTTTGGGCACCTTCTATCGGATTTTATTGGTAATTGCAGCCAATCCATGGGGAACTTAGGGGGGGATACTACCCCTGTCCGTTCGTCTCCCTTCTCTCCTTCTGACTAATTACAACAGCTTTTGACAACTTTGAATATCCTTGGGATGCACAAGCCAGTGTGCTGTTAGTGCTATGCCTCCTGAATATGTTCCAGGTCTTGTTTAGGGCTACAAAAAGGCTCTTTAAGAGTACCACCCAGAGATCTGCCCCAAAGCTGGATATTCATGGGTGGCATGGCATGTGGGAGGATATGGGCAGGTATCTAGAGAACTTCTCACCCCCAGTGGCTTGGAAGTTCACTCCCATGAACCCGCCAAGGCAAGTGCCATGTGCTTACAATGGTGGAAGCAACCACTGGATGGCTGGAAACATATCCTGTGTCCCACGCCACCGCCCAGAACACTATCCTGGACCTTGAAGAGAAAGTTTTATGGCAACACGGTACCCCAGAAAGAATCGAGTCAGACAACGGGACTCACTTCTGAAACAACCTCATAGACACCTGGGCCAAAGAACATGCCATTGAGTGGGTATATCACATCCCTTATCACGCACCAGCCTCCGGAAAAATCGAACGATACAATGGACTGCTGAAAACTACATTGAGAGCAATGGGGGGTGGAACTTTCAAACATTGGGATACACATTTAACAAAAGCCACCTGGTTAGTTAATACTAGAGGATCCACCAATTGGGCGGGCCCCACCCAACCAAGACTTCCACATACTGTAGAAGGGGATAAAGTTCCTGTAGTGCACATGAGGAGTATGTTAGGAAAGACAGTCTGGGTTAGTCCTCCCTCACGCAGAGACAAACCCATCCAAGGGGTTGTTTTTGCTCAGGGACCTGGGTACACCTGGTGGGTGATGCAGAAGGATGGGGAAGTTTGATGTGTACCTCAGGGAGATTTGATTTTGGGAGAGAATAGCCAGTGAACTAGGCTGTATGATATTTAACTGCTAAATAGCCTGCCAATGTATGTCATTGTATCTATAGTGTCTATATGCCATATCAAGGGTATTACTGTAAGAATTACCCAAATGACTGAAGAATGGACTTTGAAACTGAGCCAAGAACAACAGTGATAGAACTTGAACTGGTGCCCAGCAATTTCCTCAAGATCAACATCTTCGACCTGCAGACCAAGGGTGTGGGTTGCACCAAATGTACCAGCCACAAGTTCCAGAGACAGCATACAACAGCCCAATACCTCACACCATCTCTCTTATCCTGAAGAAGTGTTACAACAGATGGAGCCCCAAAGTCATGGACTAATTAAAATTGATGAACACATTGGAGGGATAACCCATTGACTAAGGGAATACTATTTGTATGTGTGTGTGTGTGTGGGGGGGGTCCATATACATATATATATATATATGACAAGGAAAGTGGTAGTGGTTGATTGGAAAATGTAAGATCTGGGCATGATGTAAATGGTATAGAATAAGGGGTGGATAATGTCCTGGCTTCAGCTGGGATAGAGTTAATTTTTACAGGAGCCTGGGAGGTGGGGGGGCATAGCCGGGGCAGCTGACCTGAACTAGCCAAGGAGCTATTCCATACCATGTGACATCACGCCCAGTATATATATGGGGAGTGGGCCGGGGGGGAGGGCTCTCCTGCTCTCTCTCTCTCGACTTTCGGTGGGGGAAGTGGCGGAGCGTCGGGTCCCGGGTGGTGAGCAGTTGCACTGTGCATCACTCGTTTTTGTATACTCTTTCATTAGTACCATCGTTGTTGTTGTAACTTTTTTTTGCGTTGTCCCAGTCAACTGCCCTTATCTCAACCCTCGAGGTTCCAGTTTTTTTCTCTCCTCCGTCTCCCCCCTATCCCACCGGAGGGGGGCGGGAGGAGTGAGCGAGCGGCTGCGTGGTCCTTTGTTACCGGCTGGGCTGAAACCACGACACCTGGGAAGGTATCAAAAGCACACACAAAAAAGCCTCCTATCAAATAAATTACTTCTGAGGTGCAAAAAATATTTAGAAGAAACAACAAAAGATTACACCTTAAAATATAATTAATCCATCATGCTTGTTTAGCATCTAATCTTGAAATATTTACCTGTATGTTTAGCTTAACATTTTGAAAATAATTCAAGACCTTGGTATATATAAAGGAGAGTAAGCACACTTCTTTGAATGATTAGCTGATCTGTTATAGAAGTGGGGATGAATCAACCAAATAAAAACTCTGATTTTATCTCTTTCTTTTAGCTGCTGCTAAAGACAAAATTACAGGACTTTATAAAGTACTATATGTTTTTAAAAACACATGCCAAAAGTGGCAAGTACATGAGATCGAATTTTGGAAAATATGAGAATATTGCTGTTGTTCCAGTGTCATTCCTTGCTGTCTTGCCTTCCACAAAAATCACATACCAGGAGAAAATCAAGAAGGTGGAAGAAAACATCTGAGAATAAGTCAATCTACCAAACCTCAGTCACAGTATGGATTCATACACCATCAGACTTATTAGGAAGATTACTTTCTTCCATTTGTATAATATGACTCACCAGACGGGGAAGAAAACAAAAAGAAAAACCAACCAAACAAACAAAACTCCAACCTACTGTGGCTTTAATTCATCGCAGCACTACTCCCTGTGTTACAATGATATTATTCAATTGGTGTCAAAGTTACATTACTGTAAAGCTAAGGGAATACAAAGATGGATCAGGTTATTTTTCTGTAATATATATATAAATATCTGATATCTAAGTCATACAATTCTCAGTCTCTCTTCTGTACTACAGATTAGTTTAAGAAGTGTGAAAGGAATTGCAGAATATAAACGATGTTTCCAATCTGAGCTTTCTCCATCCTTTTTGTGGGAGATTGTTTATGGGTGCTTTTGATCTTCACTATGAACGTCAACTAATGTTTACTTCTTAGACTTGGGTTTTTCACTCTTCCATATGGTTTCAATTCATTGCAGTTCATGCTTTGTTTCCAGAAGACTTCAGATACTCAATCCTTACTTTTACAAAGCAAGGTCATTCTATATTGTCTTCTTGATCTTTTATCAACAATGCAATGTTAATCCCTCTGTAAGACTTTTAGTAGCATAGAGATTTTGAAACAGTAGCAAATAAATCCAACCAAAACAAGCTTGCTTTTTTATGTTGAGTGTCCATATTCCCTTTATTAAAGACACTGCATCAGAAAGGTGTTTTTCTTCAAGTTCAGAAAGATGATCTCTTTTGTTTCAGTCCACTTATGTTAATATATTTATTTCATTTTCAGCTGATCTAGACTACACACTCAGTCACAATCAGAGAATGAGTTATTGGTTTGAAGGGGATGAGGAAAAGGAAAGAGAAGAACTGCAGTTTAATTCTTTTCATAGAGCCAACTTTCACGATCTCCCTCAGTTTAAAACTTTTGTTCTTGAATGTTTGGGATATGATCCAATGACAGAAATCAGGATACATTTAATGTCTTAAAACTGAATTGGATGACCACCCTGCTAGCTGGGTCATCTGTATGTTCATAAGTTTTCCAGCACAAACTATAAAAAAAGAGAACTGTGGCTCTTTAATTTAAAAATGCTGTAGTGAAACCTGTTCATTAAGAAAGAGCATAAGTATCCTAAAAAAGACATACACCAGAAATGAGGAAACACTAAAGCACCAGATACAAATGTCTTCTCCATTTGTGTATGCCTAAATGAGACTTGTATTCCAGTATTTTCAAAAGTCTTCTTTATTTACAATGAGCCAAAACTAAACTCCTAACTTCTCCCAGATTTTAGAAACTCAGGACTGGAATTTGAATTTTTCTGCGTTGCATCCTCTCATCCATTGAAGCATTGCACCTGAATCTCTATTACCTAAGTGCAAGAAAAAGAAAAAAACAGCACTTTTTGTTCTTTCCTTGAGCATCCTCCCTACAGGCCATGGTTTTGGTAAGCAGAAGCTGACTCTGCAGGTACAGAAGCTCAGTTCAGTACAGCCTCACACGGATTTTCCACTTCAAACAGTAAAACCAGCTACTATTTATCTTAAAAATGCAGCAGTGAAATTCATTCACATATTCCAGTTAAATACATTCTAAAAATGAGGTAGTGTCAAAATCCCAGAGGTGCAGAGTATTCCTCATTTTAAGTATTGACTTCCCTACATGGAAAAAAGAAAAATTTTAATGCCTGGTTAGCTGGCATCCATCTATCTTCAGTACAACTTAAGTGTAAATTTAATTCTTCTTATAGATTTACAATCATTTCTGAATTGGGGCCTGACTAACATGAGTTATTGCAGTTGTGATTCAGCTCTCGGCGATGTCATTGCATCCTATTTTTCCTCTCTAACGTAAAAGAAATATGTTGCAATAGAAAACAAAACACACAATCAAACCGAACTCACTTAATTACCCTCCCTCTGTCTTTCTCAAGGTGACCCAATCTTACTGTTAATGATCCTTTGGATTAAAACTTGTTGCTGATGGACTTTTGTGTTATATGCAGAATTGATCATAGGTGCAATATTAAGCAGATAAGTAATATATAAAAAATATATTTTAAGGGTATGACCAGCTTTCTCAACTACACTGAGACTTCAGAAACTTTATGCAGAGAGCTGCTTTTTCAAGTAAGCTGAGAAAACTTCCAGTTACTCTGAGGAAAATTTAAAAAAATGTTAACCGTGTTTCTTTTTTTTTAACAACCAAGAAAAGAAAGGCACAAAAACATTCTCAGTGGCTCATATCAAGTAAAAGAATTCAAAATTCAGTATAAAATATGTCTTCCAAACAAAATCAGTGATCATTTAATACTGAAATGTTTTTTAAAATATTACACTTACAGTGATTAAAAGCAGAATGTGAAGATAATATTTATCAGAAACATTTTCATTCCTAGACAGATTATCTCTGGTCATGAAGCAGTGCTGGAAAGTGAAGTTCTTTGTTTCATGAAGAGCAGTCCATTTCAAAGCAAAATTAGTGCCTTCTCTGTCCTACTATTGACCTCGACTTTGACCTGGCTGGACCACCCTTACTAGAACGGGAGGTAATAAAGTCCCCTGGCTGGCTCAGCCCTAGGTCTCAGTTAAGCAGAGACTATCAATCATGCAAAATTAAGTGTAGTGGTTTTGTGATGTGGACATTTACTAGGAACTGAACTGAGATCAGCAAACACTATTCATTTACATTTCCAAGGAATACTTAAATGAACATCAAGACATTAAAGTAACATTTCTGAAGTTTTTAACAGTTTTTGTGTGATACAGCAATCTAATTTAAGAAATTAGTGAAATTATATTGTATTGAAATTTAGTATTTAACAGTTAAAAGAAGAAAATGTTTTGCTTTAAAACAAGTTTTATTATCCTGTATGCAATACAGAAATATAACATTTAGAAGAGAAATTCAGTCATGAATTATTTATTTTTTTTATATTAAGTTAGCATGAAAAATTGGAGAAAAGGAAAATTTAAAGCATTATGCAAAATGAATACTTTTAAAATTCAATCTTTGAAACTTTAATGCTTAGATTCCAAGTATGATACAGCAAAATACAGCAGACTATTCACACATCACCTAACATTACTCCATTCAGCCTTGGCTTTTTTCCCATCAAAAACTCTCAGAAAGATGACAAGCTCTCTAGAAGTCAAGAAGTGGAAGAATGCTTTTTTATTATTATTATTATTAATATAGTACCCAGAAGTCCCCCAGATCCTATTGCTTTCAGTACTACTTAAAGTTTGATAACATGTGTATCTCAAAGAGTTTATCTTTCCACATAGAAAATAAAACTTACAAAGTCAGGGGGCTGGGGGCAGGAAACAGGAAAAGCAAAATGTGGTTACTTTGCAGAGCTGGCAACACAAGGCAACACGGTGCAGTGACCTTGCTGTCAGATGGCATTGCCTCCCCTAAGAGAGGGAGTTATAAATGTTTTGCTGTAAGACGGCACAGGTTTGCCTGTGTTTAAAGGAGGCATGCTGGTGTGCCTGGACACAACATGCTCTTCCCACACTGGCAGGTCAGTGGAGGACCGGGAAAAGCTTTTGACCTTTTGAAGGGAAGCCCTGGTTACACAGAATACTAGCTTTTGCTGGCAGAGGACCTTTCACAGGTCTGCTCTGCTGGGCAGAGTTGAGGGAAGACGAGGAACACCATTTCTTCTGCCCTGTCTCAGGATCTGGCCATAGTCTGTTTTCATACATTCATTAGTCAGGGAAAAAGTTCCTGGAGCTAGGGAAACAGTTCCTGGAGCTTATCTTCTCAGCCAGAAAGCCTATAAACAGATTTAAATAGATGCTCAGTTTCTGAAATAAACTTTTGCATTCCCCAGAAAATAGCCTCACTGTCCACCGTGGGGTCATGACCCCCAGGTCGGGAATCAGTGATACCAAAGATATCCTGTGTCAGTCCCATGTGGCTCAGCACTGCTGACGGCTTCTGTCTTATTAATCTCACACCTCCAGTGAAGAGATGGATGAGTCCCCTAATATTGATTGGCACACCTCATTTCACTGCTAGGTTTTGTAAATTCTATTTGCAGAGAAGTTTTGAATAGTTGAAGTGCAGAAGTGGCTCCATGTAGGAATTCCTTCTCAGGAGTGCCACCTGGGAGATGTCTCTTTCACCATGCATGACACAAAAAGTTTTATTAATGATGGAAGTCAGATCATTCTCTCTCTGCCCTAAAAACAACTGACTTGATCCCATGCTGTCCTGTGTAATCATACAAAAACTGTTTTTCCTCAAGCTTTGATTCATCTTTCAGTTTAATCAAAAAAGAAAACAATCACGCAACCCTTCTCCAATACCTAAATTTTCCCATTTAACATTTCAGGTATTCATGCCAAAGGAATAGAATTACAACATAGTTCCTTTCTTTTGAAAAAGAAGTGGGTGAGGGAAGCTGCTGTTGAATTTAACAAAGCAGTGTGTGATTTGGCAGCCAAAAGGCTGATGCCATCAGAAGCTTTTCAAACTTGTTTGCTGAGAAATCAAGATGATACCCCTTTGGCAGGCTGTCTTCCTGACAGAGTGAATGCACAACTTGATTTCAGGGCTTGGTCAGCTTTGTTGCACTAGTACCTTCATTCTGTATTTTCTAATGCTCTGCTGACACTAGAAAAATCATTTGATAAATTCCTAGTTTTGTTAAAACATATTCAACTCAGTTAACTCCATTGACTGTCAATATTCTAGTATAATTATCCTGCTGGTTTTCCTTAACAATTGGCCTTTTGATTAGTGCTGCTGTGACTAAGCTGATATTGAGTCAGTTAAAACAACAGTAGTGGCAACAATGGTGAGCATTGAATTTGACTAATTTAGTTTCCTTTTCATATCTTCTGTGTGTAATCTTACACACTTTTAAAAAGCAAGCCAAACCCCTAAACAGAAGGATTCCACAGCCCTGTGCTGCCAGCTCTGTGCTTCATAAGTAAGGCTGGAAAACTCAGATCCACAGGGCCAATTATGGACTTAGTTTGACTGGATAGGTCTGTCCAGAAGTGACCATGTTGCAGGATTGGGGAGTCTTTGTTTCATTGATTGGTGTTGATGGGGAGGAGGAAAGGAGATCAAAACCCTTCTAAACCCCTCTCACCAAAACTGTAGCCAATCCATACTATAGACAGACTTAAATCTCCCAAATTAAGGGAACAACTAGCAAACTTTAGGTGGCCCAATCACTATAGGAGGATGAAGGTACGAATTTTCTCAATGGGTTCCAGAGATATTTCTTGACAGCAGCATAATGCAGAACCAGAAATCTTGGATTTCTTTCCATCCTTTAAGTCTGAAACAGCACCTCTGAGTCTTGTCTAGCCTTTATGATTAATTTTTCTCTTTCCCTCTTGGTTGCTCATCACAGTCTGCCTCTCTCCTACTCACAATCCAGACATTCTTATTCTACTTATTCTTATGTCTCCAATTTTCATCCCAGTACTACAAAACTAAAATAGAAAGATAAATGGGAATGTATTATGCCCTCATACATGAATGTTAAAGGCATTTACGAAAGACAGGAAGTCTTGGTATCTCAGCCAGAAACTGAAGTTTTAAAACTGGGTATTTTGAGACTGTACATCAATATTAATGGTATTTATCATGGGTAATTCTTAATTGTTCCCATACGACAACCTAAGGAAACTTGAAAACACTGTCTGACTTTGGCAGTGAGAAGGGAGAGGAATCAGTGCTTGAATGGTGTTGCCACAACTTTTAACTCTGAATCGAATATTGACACATCATATAATCAATACGTTGTCTTATAAATTCTTTCTATGCTTGATATTAAATTATAAGGAAATAAAATTGTGTTCATAAATTTGATAATGTATAATTTAGATTTGCATAGTTTATTCTAGACCTGAGTCATATTCCTCCATTGTTCATATTCTCATTTGCAAATCCCAATCCTTCAGCTGTCTGAGACAAAATGAAACTACTAACAGCTGATAATAGATAGATAGATCTGACTGATGTGGATATGCCTTTACAGGAACATACATTTCATTCATATTACCTCACTACAATCAATAGTAAAGACTCTTCACAGCCCGCCCCCCCCCTTCCCCATTGATTTCAATAAGGAAAAGTATTATAAAATTCTAGATTATTCTGCCCTGCATTCCCTCCTCACCCTGCTCTGATGCAGTGCCTCTGCATGCATACAGTACAACTTAGAGGCAATGTAAACAAAGAGTAACTTTTTTGTTATGATCTATATAAGGGCATTCAGCATTTCATGGGTCCAATATCATAAAATGCTTGACTTTCAGATAGGAAAATAGAATGTTCACCAGAATCATGTAATTGATAGACATGCAAGTCACCAGGTGCAATCAGCAATCTTGGACTGACTCCAGGATATTAAAATTAAAAAAAAAAAATCAGGCACTCTATTTTCAAGCATTTTCTGCTTCACAACTGTTCTACATATGGGAGTGAAAAGTGTTACCCATTGCACATACCGTTTACATTCAGTGTGTTCATCAGGTCTTTCTTCTCAGGGAACAATGGGAAAAATATCACAATAGGAAACCCTCTAAAATAAAACTACGCTCAATAACATCAAGCTGAGATACAGCACTTTCATGGCTTTTATTTTCCTCCATGCTTAGTAATGTAATAACACTAGGCATTACAGAATTCACACATTATGAGGCATGATTGAAAAGCTCTGGGTATATGAGAATTAATCTTCTCTTATCATGACAGACTAGCATATTAAAAATGGTCCCACTTGTATAACTACTGAAAATTGCTTTTGGAATTCAGTCAACTAAAAGAGGTTCAAAAATTCTTTTTGAAAACTGCATAAGAACAGAAAATCTGAAATGTATGTAAAGTACCACAAGAAAGATATTTCAAATGTATTTTGAGTATTAGGAATAGGTTCTGTGGCAAAGAAGATGTGGCAAAGGAAATGCGGTACTGCACTGCATCTGAACGGGTAGTTACCAACTTATCTAGTAAAATAAATATATGTGGCAAATGACACATACCTATTTAATGACACTTTGAGTTCATGTGAAGTTTGGCAGTGTAATAAAAGTCTTATCTCTTGCCTCCGCTGTTATTGCACAGATTTAAACTGCTGTCTCAGAGGCAGTTTTACTATCTTTTTCAATCTCTCCCATAAAAGCGAGACTTGATTTGCTCAGCATGAGAACAGATCAATAAAAGCTGAGTTATACAGCAGATTAGATCACTAACTCAGAGATCAAAGATGTTAAATACAAATTGTATAGGAATAATTAGATCAAAAGTTCAGTTCAAATGTACTATACTTGTTTGTAAGTATCAAAGTAATATCATCCTGATATGAAAAAAATCATTGAAAAAATGTCAGTTTTATTTGTTTTATCTAGAAAAAAGAAATAACATTGTTTCTGAAAAGACACAGTTTCTAATGATAGAATAAGATTATTTTAGGGTTTGATTATTCTAGGTAATTTTTCTCATTATTATACCAGTAATCTATTTGCATATAATCTTCTAGATTCTAAAAAGGCATTCAAATTAAAAGGTGATTGCGCTCAATGAAGAAGAAAGATCAATTTCTGAAATATCTTTGAGGTACTAACAATATCCTGAACAAGGATCTCTAGACTTCTATATGCTTTAAATATAACTTTTTTAAAATGAGCAGTCTATTTAAAAAAATTGTTTCCTATTCAGCAAGGAGGTATTAACCTATATGGGTAAGGATCACAAGCAGTTAATTAATAGAGAATTTACTCTTAGGAACTAGAAAAAAAAAATCATCCATAGCTTACACACAGACACATGCAATGGGTGGTATGTCACCTATAACATAAATTCAAGTCAATGGATGTTTTAGATTGAACGGCTCAATCTATTTATCTATATCACGGAGGTATAAATTTTGTGAAATGACTCACATTGTAATGGTCATTTTAGTTTAAAGATTTGTCACAGTATTATAGCATAGAAGTCAATTCTCTTCTTGATAAATTTACTTAATTTCAACACATGCTAATAGAAGGTTCATTTACGGCAGAACAGTTCTTTTTATTTCCAGTAGAGTGTAATACCATTCCTACATAAAAAATGAAAACAAAAAAAACCCCTTTCTTCTTTGCTTGGGGTTCTTTGGTGATTTTTAAAAAAACTAAGTGGCTGTGTCAGGTAATTCTCTGAAACTAAAGATTCAGAGTATGTGGTTCAAATACTGATTCTGACTACTACTGTCATAAAGTACAGAAAAACAATAATTTTAAAAAAATAAACCTGATCTATCTAACTAAAAATATAATGGTCACTAGCAGGCAGGGTCTGGAGGCTAATCTGCAGTTTCTATAGTCACACAATCATACCGCAGATGTTTGAAAAGCAGAACAGGAGCATCATGACTTTTGAGCCTTTAAAATTCTTAGATATGGTGTAGGCAAGAAATACTGTATTAGAAACAATAATTTGTAACAGTCACTTTAAGATAAGGAATTCATATATTGATTCTTCTCTATAATTATTGTTAATCAGATAGCTGATTGACTTATACAAACGTATTTCCGTTGCTCAATATAAAAATCAGAAAGATAGCATTTTCTTAGGATGAACAAGTTTCATGCTTTGTTAACTAATATCGCACTAAATATAACATGTACTATTCAGTTTATGCTATTTAGTTTATGAGTTAAACAATAGAAAAGATATTCCTTGGATTGCTTTGTTTGACTCCTGTGAATTATTGTTTCCCTTTCCATATTTTTTTAGGTTTTGCCTACTGTTGTTCACTTTCAGAAGTATATAGGAATGGAGGCACTTAATGGACCCACTCTTAGAAAGATTCTTCTGATGTAAAAAAAAAAAATTTATCATAATCTTTCTGGTATATATGGCTGATGATGAATGATAGGCCACAACTGAAAACAAAGTAATTTCTGAATGCCCTACATTCTGATTTTTAGAAACGACATTTGATTTATTTAATTCCTGTGTGTTCTCAGTTCGGCATAAAACAATCCCCCATACCAACACACCCCTCTCCCCAAGATGATTAGTGGTGGAGGTACTCCTTGAATTCTCTTACATGGTGTATGTCCATTCTACTGTAGCTCTCATGGCAAGTTAAGCTCACTAAGAAAATATTGAGTGCCTTGCATGAGAAGACTGCACCTTCTCTCACAAGTGTTAATCTGCCTATTGTTTTTAGAGAAACAAAGAAATCAGAGGATGCTGACAGTCTTTCAGATATTGACTAGCTTTCACTATTTTAGCATTTTCAGGTAAAGCTTCTAGTGATAAAAATAACTTGCTTTCTAGGTGCTAGCTCTCATCTCCATGTTTTTTCCTGCGTTCTGCATTGACCAGGATATGACACAGACATCAAGCTGGTAAGTTTGGTTCATTTCTTTCTGTTGGTAGATGAATATTCAATGTCCATTCTCTAATTCATAGACATGTCAGTTGTTTTCAATACTGTAAATCACATCTTGCTGATGGTTAGATACCCTAAAGGATGGGACAGTGCTGCTTTTCAATATCTGTGAAAAACTTAGTAAAACTGAGGTTATGGTAGATTTTGGGGAAGTGCCTTGTGGCATGGTGGAAGTAATTATATATTGAAAGAGTATATCCACCATTAAGCATCTCAAGATGAAAAAAAGAATATAGCAGTACCTAAGTCAGTTTTGTGTCATCTGCATCTGTCCAGAAGCTTGTTTAACGTCCTACTGGAAATTATTTCTGAAAGTGGATCTTGCCATTACTGCTTATGATTTTTCACCTCCAAAAACTTAAATACCCTCTATAAGGGGCTGCAACTTCAAATCCTATAGAATAAGACAGTATAACACCTAGCAAACTATTGAGAGAGGTAGCTTGCTGAGAGTATAAAAAAATCAGTTCTTCATAATCTACATAAGTAGCCCATATTAATGGACTGGATAGAGTTCAAGCCCATGACAGAAGCTTATTTCCTTCCTTAACCATTCAGAAAGCAAAAACTTTTGTATACTTTTATCACCAGCAAGATTTTTGAGGACTACTGAACACCCAGGATTTGCAGTGCTGTGCTCAGATAAAGCTGCCAATTCTACCATAGACATCCTTTCTCTACCCAAGAAATACCTAGCCTCAGTTCTGAATTTCATCAGTCTACTGACCAGGTGGTATCCCAGTTGTGCAAATAAACCCATCTCACAGGATTCACAAAACAATTTTGGCTCCTGGAAGACTGGTTAGTCATCCCTGGTTTCAACAGCTGGAAAATGTTATGATCATTATAAACCTGGTTTGGACTTGTCTGCCCAGGTTACTAAAGAAGAGTGAAAAAGGGTCTCTTTCCCGGTGGCAGAGAGAACACCTGTGAGAGTGATTATAATTCTTCTGAGGATTAACCAAATTGTACTTACTTAAAGATCAGTTATGATAATTACATTAACTCTAATTTTTTATTAAAATATTTATATTTTATTTGAAATAAGTAGGTTAGGATGCAAGAATTATTGCCAAATCATAGTAAACAGAAGATGAATGTACACATGCACCCACACAATACGAGCAGAATGCAATTAGTGAGATGATCCTATTGTTCCTCCCTGCAGAGGAAATTTTCTACTGAGTGTTTCCATGTTTTGTTACCTAGGTAGAGGATAATGGCATTTCACAGTTTCAGTGACTAGATCAAAGTGAAAGAGGGTGGTGGTAGGTGTGGTGGTATAGAGAATATTCGTTTAAGTAATGACAGATTGCAAGGAGGTTACTGTCCCAAGGGAAAGAGCTGGAGGCAGTGCTGTGGGTATCCCACCTTCCTCTGCCAGAACGCTGAACGCTCCTAATTGAATCCACTGTGAAAGCATCTGAAAAGAAACAACTCAGGCTAGAAAAGATGTCATTATGTCAGTTTTCTAGAAGTCTTGTGCAAAAGAAATAGAAATGCAAACTCTCAGCTACTTTGATAATTAATTATAAAACAAATTCCATACATTTGAAGTGAATTGCTGAAAATGCATCCTGAATTGATAAAAGAAACCGAAACTGGTGCAGCTTGTATGGAGAAATAAGAATCAAAATAACTGTTTACAAAACATAAATTAAGTCACAAGTGTACACAAATAAGGTCATTGAATATTGAGCTAATTGCCATAAAAGAAAATTCATACTAAATGTGATATTTGCCAAATGTAGAGAATTTAGTTATGTAATTAGAACTGACAGAAAATGACTGAACTAATTAAACTAGAGCTCCGTAAGCAATTTATCTCATTAAATGTTTTACAGTTCTACATCTGCATCAAAGTTATTTTGTGTTTAGTTTAAATAATAATAAAGGAGGTAAAATCAAGGTTAATTGGCATTTTAATAATAAGTATCTCAATTAAAATTATATTATCTACAGAAAAGGCTTCTGCTGTAAATAATCACAACATGTTCTCTATTTATTCTGCAGTTTGAAGAACAGAATGAAAGCAAATTTGATAGATTACTTCAGTGTGAGTTCCATCATGTGTTTTGATGGAAGTATACAATCCACATTTGTTATTAACCTCTTATCACCTCAATAATTGTTATTAGTGGGGAAGTCTGTTCTCATGCAATTATTTATAAAGACAGCTGTGTGATTCCAGATGGATATTCCACTGGATGGGAGAAAAATCCCCTTATCCCTGCATGAACACTAGATGAAAATGGTAAAAAAAAAAAAGGCTATAGATACGCAGAACAACTTTCCAAACTAGCTTAAACAATGGGTTCACTGTCTTGATCTTGTGATTTGCCATGACAATTGTCAAAGATGTTTTGGGTTAGATGCAGAATGCACATTTTTATATCTATATTTTCTGTGAAAGGCAATGGTTGCTTTCCGGTGTCTTCTGGTTGGCCATGGATTATAGACAGTAATGCAGACATAAGCCAGATGCTCTGCTTTACCTGTCAGAGGCAGAGGAAACTACTTCAGCAATTTGCCAAGTAGATTTCCATTGTTTCATATGGTTAACAGCAACTGGGAAAAAAATTCATAATTCAGATATACAAAATGGACTCAGATTTCCATTCATGTCATATCTGCTAGGTGGCTGATAATTCCACTTCTGTGCTTTTTCTCCTCTACTGTTGCATCTTACAAAAGAACCTCCTCAAGCCCTTTTCTAAATACAACTGTGGGGATGGGGATGGTGGATGGAATCCTCCTAAATTTCCCTTTTTCACTCAAGAACTTCTCACTCTAAAAAGTGCAGTTAAATTGTTCAATACACAAAAACTAATGAAAAATGTGATCCACCATCAATTGTCTGTCTTTCCAATTGTGCTAGTTTTGGCTGGGATAGAGTTAATTTTCTTCACAGTAGCTAGTATGGGGCTATATTTTGGATTTGTGCTGGACACAGTGTTGATAATACAGAGATATTTTTGTTATTGCTGAGCAGCGCTTACACAGAGCCAAGGCCTTTTCTGCTCCTCACCCCACCCCACCAGCGAGCAGGCTGGGGGTGCACAAGGAGTTGGGAGGGGACACAGCCGGGACAGCTGACCCCAACTGACCAGAGGGGTATTCCAGACCACAGGACATCATGCTCAGCATATACAGCTGGGGGGAGAAGAAGGAAGGGGTGGACATTTGGAGTGATGGTGTTTGTGTTCCCAAGTAACTGTTAGGTGTGATGGAGCCCTGCTTTCCTGGAGATGGCTGAACACCTGCCTGCCCATGGGAAGTGGTGAATGAATTCCTTGTTTTGCTTTGCCTGTATGCACAGCTTTTGCTTTACCTATTAAACTGTCTTTACCTCAACCCACAAGTTTTCTCACTTTTACCCTTCGGAATCTCTCCCCCATCCAACTGTGGGGGGAGTGAGCAAGCAGCTGCGTGGGGCTTAGTTGCAGGCTGGGGTTAAACCACAACACCATTTTGTTGCCGATTCCCCTCATGTTTTGTTTAATTTTTGTTATCCTGCTTTTTGAAACCAAGACTGCATCTTCATATATATATATATATATATATGTATATACAGACTACCATTAGAAAACTACTGTAAAATAAGCTAAACATTCGTGAGCAACCACATAACGAGAAATGCCTTGCCTAAATGTCCAGTTTAATGAGGATCTTCATTTATAGCAATTGTTCAGGCACATTCCTCTCTAGATCAGCAGAAAAAGGATATGAGAAATGAAGACTTATGGATTTCAGGTTTTGCTTTCACTCATCATTCTTCTATCAAATGCCAGTTTTTTGGCATTTTCTTAAAGCAAATTTTCCTTATTTAAACAGAAAGCACAAACACAAAATGTAGCAGTGATTTAATGCATGTTTAATATAAGGTATGTAAATAAGTGCCATGGTCACTCTTAATGGAAGAACATTCCTATGTGTGAATACAATAGATAAGCAGGCTTTTTTAAAAAAGAGTATGTGAGATACCACCTGCAGTCACCCATGAGACAGCTAATCTGGACTTGCTTCTTAAGGATGCTGCTAGATAGACCTAATTGGAATAAAATAAAGGGAAGGATTTAATGTGCTCAAGAATCTTTGAACTCTGTTCATTATTTGAAAAGGCTTGCTTCAAGGTAACAAGCAACAGAAGTATCCAGAGAAACCTCTTTTTGTAGAAAAATTGGTAGATTTCAAAGACACCTTTTATTACTTTTAGATTTGACACAGGTAGTCATTATTGTTTTGTTTTTTTTTTTTTAAAAAAAGCATTCCATTAAAAATAAGAAATAACTGAGCATTCAACAATCCTTTTAATGTTATGGCACTGTAATCTGCTTCTGTAGAAGACACAAATAGAAAGCATAAATGCAGCTATTTGAACAAGATATTCAGACCAGAACTTTCAGAAATGTTGAAAACCTTCTGAGTGGCATTTCTACCTTTAAGTATATTTACTGCACCCGCAAGCTCAGCGTTATTCACAGGTTTGCTGAGGGTGCACTTTCTCTCCTCTTCCAGGTTATTGATACATGTATTAAAGTGGATAGCTGTCCCTCAGGACTGTGGCTGGCCTCCAGGGAGTGTAGAAACTGTTAACCCGTGCCCTGGACCCTGATGAACCAGTTAGTTATTCACATGTCAAGGAGTCCACCTGTCTGAACACAAGTTTTATTAGAAATCACACTAAAACAAAGTGACTTCTGAAGCAACCAAAAAGACATGTATATTAAGGGGGCAGGTTAATATAAGGAGCTTGGACTGAATTGCAAACAATTCCTAACTCCCATCTCCTTTAAGAGGCAGGTCCTTGTCTTCACTATTCTCACAGTTCAGTAACTTTGAGCAATATTCTGCCTTATAAAGGAATATGTATACCTGTGTATATATATTATATAAAATGCAACAATATTCATTTATATATATATATATAAAACCATTTGTCCTTTATTCACTTCCAAAGCCTGGCTTTGACTTTTACTTCTATCAGAAATCCCCTTCCCCACATCTTTCACTATGACCCCAACTCTGTCCTGGAAGTCTTTCCCTTTTCCCTCCCCTAGGGGTACCCAGGGAGGTGTGATTAATCACTTTATTTTGCAGTAAATAGCTACTTAACAGTTTTTCATAGTATCTTGATGCAAATAGTGGCAAAATTCCTAGTCTAAGTACTGTGATGAATTCCAGGTGACAGGTGCCTAGGCTTGGATCTGTGTTTGGAAGGAGAAGGTAATGTTAATGAAGGCAAGTTAAATGTTCTGTTTGCTAATTGAGCTTAAATTTTGAATTTAGAAAGAGTGCTGCCAGGCCTAACTTGGCGGTTTAGTCAGTACTTAGCTTCCGGTATGAGTCAGAAAACAGGATGAACAGGTAATCCTTCCTGTTTGTTATGAATTTGTGCTGGTAAAAGAAAAGATGTTAATTAGTGAAAACTCCACAGCCATGTACTGTTTCACTAGGCTGCACGACTGACTCCCGGACTGTCTGAAAGCAAATGCAGGAAGCCTGTAAGTGTCTTTCTCTCTCACTGTTCCCCTACACCAAGTATTTTGGGAGCACTAGAAGGACGATCTCTTTCTAGGCAGGCTGGTGGCAAGAGAAAGTCTCTATTGCTTAATGAAATTCCTATTGCTTAACAAATACTTGAAAAGAAGGGTAGTTTCTAATGGTGAGGCATTCTGGTCAGCTGCCTGGCAAGTGGCTAACACCATGTACTCCACTTGGGGAGGAAACCCAGCAGCAGCAATGTTTCTGCTCTCCAGTATCTATTCCTGTAAGAGGAAACTACTCTTGAAGCCATGTTCCCAGGTTTCGCTGAACAGCTCTCAAAGGTAAGGTAAAATCCTTCAATATATGTGGTATAATAATTATCAATGCAACTGGAAGATAGCAGCATTAATTCCTAGTTCTGTGAATATGATTCATTATTATTAAGTGATTAGCCAGAAAACTGTTTTCTAGCACGGTACGCAGACCTCCCCAGAACAGCATAGGCAACGTGAGCCTCAGCTTGCTCCCACCCCACACTTCCTGACACTTAGGGTTACATCTCAGGGATGTGCAGTGCAGCACCCCAGCCTCTGTCCCACCTTGTACCCCAGCTTGTGCAGCGCAGCTCTTTCCACACTCTGCTGAGAAGGTATGTGCAGTATGCAATACTTGGGGCACGGAGCAAGAGGTGGCCCCATATGCTGTCCAGGGCATGCGGTGCTCAAGGGTACTTCCCCATGCGGTCCCTGACTTTCGCCTTGAGCTGCAGTCACACTCCTTTATATGACCAAGGAGGTAAGCAGGTCCCCATCTTTTTTGCTGTTTGGTCTGCAGCATTGTCTCAAGCACTGGAGAAAAACAAATTAGAGGGTTATGAGACACTTTGTTTCTTAAATATTGCCATGTTAATTTGGGGGTTGCTGCTTTTATTGTTCATGAATCAGAACTTGACAGTACTGTTGGAGATCTGCACAAGAGGAACAACTTTGTGCTAAATGGTTCCCTTAAGAGAAACCAAGGCAGGGTTTATGCCAGTAAACGGGGCTGAGCAGCCTTAAGGGTGAAGCATCAAATGAAATCTCTAAAGAATGTTTTTCAAGAATCTCAGTTTCTATGGCTTGTGTCAGGCTTTTGACTAATGTGAATGCCTTTCTTCTGTGGCAGAGCTGGATTTGGGGAGAACTGTGTGTTTTTCTTTTTCCACAGAAAGAGATCATTAGCATCCTTTGTTTATTTTAAGTAGGTATACTGAAGAGATTAAATTTGGTTTTGAAACTTGCATATCTCTAACTGACTTTTTAATGTCAAGGCAATGTTACAAATAATCTACAAATGATAAAGACAGTAAATTGTTTGTTTTTCTTGCCAAATGAGTTGTTGATAAACATCTGTGATAAGACTTTAAAATATGAATGCCAAGGACTGAGACGTTTCCTTTGCTGGGCAAAAAGATCTTAAGAAATCTTGAAGAATAACAATGTTATTCTTCACCATTAGTCACCAAGCACAAAAGTGATTCTTGTGAAAACAAAAGAAAGCTATGTTTAAAGCACAAACTGAGATTGTGTAGTCATTATCACACAAACACACACACATGCACAGCATTACATAAAAACAGTAGAGTAGAAGTATATTAATAATTGCAGGA
The DNA here is from genome assembly GCF_900496995.4 of Aquila chrysaetos chrysaetos. Taxonomy (NCBI): domain Eukaryota; kingdom Metazoa; phylum Chordata; class Aves; order Accipitriformes; family Accipitridae; genus Aquila; species Aquila chrysaetos. Next base: position 69,706,379 of record NC_044030.1, read on the forward strand.
AATAAAATCAAATGGTGGGTGGCAAAAACAACGCAAGTTTTTTTCTCGTTTTCTGAAGCAGTGCTCTCTTTCTTTGGGGAAAAAACAGGACCTGTTCCCCACACCCCCAATCTCAGTAGGGGTCTCTCCATCTTGCCATCACCCACAGTCCTATGACCTCTCACAGATAAATCTGCAAAGTTTTTAATTCACTGCGAATGGGGGGAGATCCTATTGCTAGAACCCAAATTTCTCATGAGAGAAACTTCCCACACACTGAAGCTGCTGGGTGTGAGTAATCTCTGGTGGAAAAATAATCACAGCTACATCCAAACTTTTATCTAAAAGGCATTTTCCAAAAAGAATATGAAGCTTAAGTAATCTAATTTTGAACTGAAATCTGTATTCACGTACAGTGAAATTTAAATTATATAAATGCTCTTTTACACACACACACACACAAACAACAATCTTTTAAGCTATTAGCTTTCCCTATCACTAGAGAATTTGATACGTGACTTTAAAAAAGATCAGTGTGATGTCGAATCAAAGCAGACATAGCTAAGATTCCCTCTCCATTTCTTCAGTTTTCTTGTCTTATTTTGTAAGATGTATGTTCATCTTCTAGGTTATTCATGACACCTGAAATGTAATTGAGGGAAATGATGAATAAACAACAAATTAAAACATATCAACTGTGCCTGTCTGCTTCATGGGCATCTGTTCATGAGTGTGTGTAAATAGAAAAAAATACTGGTATGTTAAGACTTGGTGCTACCTAATTAAAATCAAAGGTGTTTTCAGTTGGCATGAGGGGAAACAGGTTCTAGTCCTCAGCAGAGCATAACCTGTGTAAATAGGAAGAATTAGGCATTTTCAGGGATGTTAAGTATTGGTTCCCTTTGACTGGAGTGGGGTTCTGCTTCTAACAAGTTTATCTGTAAGCTCTGTGTGCAAACACGTGTTTTTTGAACTTTACAATGCTTGTAACTATTCATATTAAAGCATAGGACAATTTCTGAAGACATACGTCAGAAAATCAATTCCAACAGTTTGCTTTATAGAAATTTAAAAATAAATAAACACATGCTAAAGAAGTTGCCAATTCTATAAGCAAAGCAATGCCTATACCTACTTGTCTCTTGTGTTTAAGAATAGGCAGTTTCTTTTGATAGTATTCTCCAATACTATAGGGATAGGTAGTAGTATATAACAAGGATAACTTTCTAGCAGCATCTTCGATAAAACTGGTGGCATTTGCTCAATTAGACCTTAAGACCATATGTGTACTAGTAAGATAAAGCATATCTAAGGATATCCCAGGAGCTGGAATGCAAACATCTGTGTTTCCAAACTCTTAGAGAGGTTCCCAATTCACTGTTGGCCTTGGCCAGCTGGCACTCTCCCAAGCAAGATATAGGTTGGGCTACTCTAAATATCTAAATGTTGCCTTGCATGTGGTTAAAATAATTTTAGTCAACAGAAGAGGTAGCTAACATAGACATGGGATCTTCTGGGTCTACATTGTTCCTGTGTAAATGCGACCTATATTCTGCTTCAGTTTACAAGTGAATTGCTCTTAGGGCAATAAAAAATGAAAATTTTTTGAATAGAAAGCAAGTATGAAACTTTGCCAGTCGTTTTCTTACTAAGTCTCTCTGTCCATTGACTGCATTAGCATTATGGACTACGGAACAATTACAGTCACAGTGTGGTACTCCAGCAGACCAGTGTGCTGGTGACATGCTATTATCAAAGCATAAATTTTAAGCAAGTAAATACCAGATTCAAAATACATAGCATGAAAAATGATTAAGAAAGGAAGGACATATTAAATTGTTGCCTCTGCCTAAAAACGTGAAAAACATTCAAGTTAGTGAACTGTTGGCTGTGCTGTGGGTGAATTACTTTCTCCCACATTGACAATATGGACTCCACACACTCCACTGAAGAGTGTATTGGTCACTGTGACAAAAAACCAAAATGGATGCCAAATTACAAAGTCTAATTGTTTATGAATTTCAGATTGAAGGGGAGAAACTTGGTTCCAGACAGATTCCCAGCTCTGTTTATGCATTTTGTTTGAAATGGCTCAAAAGGCATGAGCAACATTTGAGTGCAATGGCATTAGCATTAGGACATATTTGCTATGATTATGAGGGTGTGCTACCTCTATATCTCATTGCTCTACAAGAGCTATGTCTCTTGTCCAGTATGAAGAAGCTTGCACTGCTGACTTCCAGCTTGCCTTGCTCTAACCTCCTGAGCTATGACTTGCTACTACCAGAAGTAATATATAGGTAGATATATATATAAAATTGAAATACAAATATATACATATATACAAGTGTGTTCTAGTTACTCTGGCTTCACCTTTTGATTCATCTCACTAACCAAAATTCTGGATTCTGTTAGTTTTCCCCATTAGGAGATAAAATTGCTGGGTTTTCCTTTGATGAGATGCTTGTGTAGACACTCACTGTGCACTGGAGAAACAAAGCACAAAACTAATTAATATCCCCTTTTGAAGCAGCACTCTGCCCAAAAACATCTTTTCATAAGCCTTCTTTAAAGGCATGTCCTAGCTGGGGATGTGCCTAATGCTTTTCACTGCCTTTGTTATTTTCTCTACAATATAGTTTGGACATGCAAAGCATCACTGAGCCATAGCTGATAGGAAATGATGAACTTCCATGAGTATTCATTTTGGGCAACAGCATGCGCCTTTGTTTCCTAAAAGAGTGTAATTCATTAAATGACCAGATGAAAAGCTGTGCTGATGCACCCCTTTCTTTCTAGAGATGCTTTGTGCAACCTATAGCAATATCATCTTGAGAACGGAAAAAAAAATGTAAGCAGGAAATTAATGAAACTTGATGTCGCATGGATTCTGTGGCTTTAGGTTAAGCTCCTGTGTGGGTTTTCTGCTATCTGTTAAGTGTGCCATTTCTGCAGTGGGGGTGTGCCTCTAGCAAACATTGTAAAACTCTAATGCCTTGATCTATCTGTATCTAACACCATTTTAGGCAGCCAACCAATATCTCAAATAAACACATCTTGAATTGTCAGGAAACAATACTTCAACAAATCAGATTAAAAATGCATTGTCAGGTGATAAATATTCAGATATTCTCCTTTTAGCAATGTTTTTAAGAATATTTGGACAGATTATCTGCCATCAACTCTGATACTGATAAAAATTCATGAGTATAAAACAAGCACATAGTCTTCCAGAAATGACAATTATCTACAAGAAGAGTCAGACTTGCTCTAGTTCACTGGAGGGGGAGAAAAAAGATTGAGGAACATCAAGCTTGTTAAGGTTTTTCTAAACACTAAACATGCTTTTGCTTTTGCCCTTGTCCCCTCTCTGGAATTGTGCACTGTTCATGTACACCACTGAGGAAAAATAAGTTAACATAAAGAGGGCTGGTGAATCACAAAGGGGAATTCTTTATGTAGCTTGTTTCCATATGAAAGTAGCAACGTTTGTGCATAAATGGCTTGCAGCATTTTTTATGAATTGGGCCCTAAGTGCTCATGATTGTCCCTGGTATTCAGTTTTCAGTCATTAGGTAGCGTTGAAACAACAGGAGGAAAAAAAGGAAACATTTGTACCTGTGGTACTCACTTGGACAACACAGTTTTAGTAAAATAGCTACAGTCTTTCCTTTTTGTTATAAATTATGCAGAGACAAAATGATGTGTGAATCATTAAGAAGGCAAATAACATATTTCTGAAACATTAATAGTCAGTACCGTACTCCAGAAAAGGGGGAAAAATTGTTACCCTGATTTTTCTCTCTGATTTAAATTCACTTTCCCATCTTCACTAATCTGGCTGCTGCCTTGACAGAATCAGATTGTGTATGGAAAAAGAGACGGTGCTTCTCTCATCTCCAGGTTAATAGTGTTTCACTTTTCTTCTTTCTTTTCTTTCTTTTTTCTTTTCTTTCTCTCCCTTTCTTCCTCCCTTTCTTCCTTCCTTTCTTCCTTTCTGTCTTCCTTTCTTTTTTCACTGCTGGTTTTTGTTATTTTAGGGTTTTTTAACACATTATCCAACCATCAGCTTTTTTAGTAGGATTTATTCTGAATCCTTCCTTTCCATCCAGGAAGGAGAATATTAGCTGAAGACAAAAGCCTCTTTAAGATGCATACAAGATCTGGGGATAGAGCGGGGGAATGAAGAACTCATGGTTTTGGTTCTTTCAAACTCTGTCAAGACCCTGAACCTCAAACATACACGTTTGAATGAAGTAAAAGACATTCATTTAACATGATCTAAATAAGCAGCAGTAGTCATTCATATACTTAATAACTGGTATCTGGGCCTAAATAAGACTAGAAAATTTGGGGGTTCTGAATGTTAATTTCTATGAATTTTAACTTTTCCTGTCTTACTTCTAATTGTATAGTGCAAAGAGTCATAGATTTTAAGTGGAATGAGGTTTTTGGTTGTCCTTCTATCTGTACCTTTCATCACTTTTGCTTTGATTTCCTTTCCCTTTTTTATTTTTTTCTTTTATTTTCCTTACTGCTTTGCTAAAAGGAACATGATGAAAATAGAAATAAATCACTGTAGTATTTCTAAACTACAGGTGTTTGGTACCTGCTGCAAGCCTGTGGAACCACAGCAGTTAATGATCAGGTTAAACATTATCATTAACATATTAAATATTGACATCTTCAGAGAGAGATAGGTAGACCCATTTGGTTGTTATAGCAGGACAAATTTATCTCTAATGGAGATAGTGGTTCCTACTGAATTGTTAATATTGCAGTAAATGGAGTTTCTTTGGGGGGCATGCATCCAGGTACTGATAATGATAATCTGATCTTAACTCAGATCATGTGATGATATCAGAGATAGCATC